>NW_025726144.1:120000-125000 GCF_021461395.2 Schistocerca americana | reverse complement strand
AGATAGAGCCATCAAAATACAGATAATGTATACAACTGTCCGTATACATGCTGAAAGACTCTGCTCACAATCACAACCACACGTCAGCCAGACACTCTTATCACGCACTACTCTCTGCCTGTAACAGGCACAGAGACAATATGTAAGCACCAGCATGGAACAACACCCAGTGCATCCTCTCCGCCACATTAGACTATCCACACTATCATAACCAGACCGGGAGGTCCACTCACAAAACAGAATATCCCACCCTTCCGACAACCACCATTGCTCAGCTAAGCCACCAACACCCACACATGTCCTACACAGGGGGTACACCCAACATCACAATACTGCCTCCTGTCACAGCACACAAACAATGGCAGGAATGAAAGACACAGGTCTGCCACAAGCATGGAATCAGAGCGCCGCCTGTTATGAGCCAAAGGTGCACCCTGACGTGGCAAATCAGATGATGCCGCAGTCATTTACTTACGATAATCACAATCAACAAACCGGCCCCCCCCCCCCCCCCAAAACACCTTTCCTTACAACAATGTGTACCTTAACCTAACCCGTATTGTGCCTTAACCTAACCCGTATTGTGCCTTAACCTAACCCGTATTGTGCCTTAACCTAACCCGTATTGTGCCTTAACCTAACCCGTATTGTGCCTTAACCTAACCCGTATTGTGCCTTAACCTAACCCGTATTGTGCCTTAACCTAACCCGTATTGTGCCTTAACCTAACCCACGTTGTGCCTTAACCTAACCCACGTTGTGCCTTAACCTAACCCACGTTGTGCCTTAACCTAACCCACGTTGTGCCTTAACCTAACCCACGTTGTGCCTTAACCTAACCCGTATTGTGCCTTAACCTAACCCGTATTGTGCCTTAACCTAACCCGTATTGTGCCTTAACCTAACCCGTATTGTGCCTTAACCTAACCCGTATTGTGCCTTAACCTAACCCGTATTGTGCCTTAACCTAACCCGTATTGTGCCTTAACCTAACCCGTATTGTGCCTTAACCTAACCCGTATTGTGCCTTAACCTAACCCGTATTGTGCCTTAACCTAACCCACGTTGTGCCTTAACCTAACCCACGTTGTGCCTTAACCTAACCCACGTTGTGCCTTAACCTAACCCACGTTGTGCCTTAACCTAACCCACGTTGTGCCTTAACCTAACCCACGTTGTGCCTTAACCTAACCCACGTTGTGCCTTAACCTAACCCACGTTGTGCCTTAACCTAACCCACGTTGTGCCTTAACCTAACCCATATTGTGCCTTAACCTAACCCATATTGTGCCTTAACCTAACCCATATTGTGCCTTAACCTAACCCATATTGTGCCTTAACCTAACCCATATTGTGCCTTAACCTAACCCATATTGTGCCTTAACCTAACCCATATTGTGCCTTAACCTAACCCATATTGTGCCTTAACCTAACCCATATTGTGCCTTAACCTAACCCATATTGTGCCTTAACCTAACCCATATTGTGCCTTAACCTAACCCATATTGTGCCTTAACCTAACCCATATTGTGCCTTAACCTAACCCATATTGTGCCTTAACCTAACCCGTATTGTGCCTTAACCTAACCCGTATTGTGCCTTAACCTAACCCGTATTGTACCTTAACCTAACCCGTATTGTGCCTTAACCTAACCCGTATTGTGCCTTAACCTAACCCGTATTGTGCCTTAACCTAACCCGTATTGTGCCTTAACCTAACCCGTATTGTGCCTTAACCTAACCCGTATTGTGCCTTAACCTAACCCGTATTGTGCCTTAACCTAACCCGTATTGTGCCTTAACCTAACCCGTATTGTGCCTTAACCTAACCCGTATTGTGCCTTAACCTAACCCGTATTGTGCCTTAACCTAACCCACGTTGTGCCTTAACCTAACCCACGTTGTGCCTTAACCTAACCCACGTTGTGCCTTAACCTAACCCACGTTGTGCCTTAACCTAACCCACGTTGTGCCTTAACCTAACCCACGTTGTGCCTTAACCTAACCCACGTTGTGCCTTAACCTAACCCACGTTGTGCCTTAACCTAACCCACGTTGTGCCTTAACCTAACCCACATTGTGCCTTAACCTAACCCACATTGTGCCTTAACCTAACCCATATTGTGCCTTAACCTAACCCATATTGTGCCTTAACCTAACCCATATTGTGCCTTAACCTAACCCATATTGTGCCTTAACCTAACCCATATTGTGCCTTAACCTAACCCATATTGTGCCTTAACCTAACCCATATTGTGCCTTAACCTAACCCATATTGTGCCTTAACCTAACCCATATTGTGCCTTAACCTAACCCATATTGTGCCTTAACCTAACCCATATTGTGCCTTAACCTAACCCATATTGTGCCTTAACCTAACCCATATTGTGCCTTAACCTAACCCATATTGTGCCTTAACCTAACCCATATTGTGCCTTAACCTAACCCATATTGTGCCTTAACCTAACCCATATTGTGCCTTAACCTAACCCATATTGTGCCTTAACCTAACCCATATTGTGCCTTAACCTAACCCATATTGTGCCTTAACCTAACCCATATTGTGCCTTAACCTAACCCATATTGTGCCTTAACCTAACCCATATTGTGCCTTAACCTAACCCATATTGTGCCTTAACCTAACCCATATTGTGCCTTAACCTAACCCATATTGTGCCTTAACCTAACCTATATTGCGCCTTAACCTAACCCATGTTGCGCCTTAACCTAACCTATGTTGCGCCTTAACCTAACCTATGTTGCGCCTTAACCTAACCTACGTTGCGCCTTAACCTAACCTATATTGCGCCTTAACCTAACCTATATTGCGCCTTAACCTAACCTATATTGCGCCTTAACCTAACCTATATTGCGCCTTAACCTAACCTATATTGCGCCTTAACCTAACCTATATTGCGCCTTAACCTAACCCACGTTGCGCCTTAACCTAACCCACGTTGCGCCTTAACCTAACCCACGTTGCGCCTTAACCCAACCCACGTTGCGCCTTAACCCAACCCACGTTGCGCCTTAACCCAACCCACGTTGGGCCTTAACCCAACCCACGTTGCGCCTTAACCCAACCCACGTTGGGCCTTAACCCAACACACGTTGGGCCTTAACCCAACACACGTTGGGCCTTAACCCAACACACGTTGGGCCTTAACCCAACACACGTTGGGCCTTAACCCAACACACGTTGGGCCTTAACCCAACACACGTTGGGCCTTAACCCAACACACGTTGGGCCTTAACCCAACACACGTTGGGCCTTAACCCAACACACGTTGGGCCTTAACCCAACACACGTTGGGCCTTAACCCAACACACGTTGGGCCTTAACCCAACACACGTTGGGCCTTAACCCAACACACGTTGGGCCTTAACCCGCTCTGTAATTGTCATACGACGCGTTAAATTAGTGTAGTGTTGCCTAACTGCAACCCCCGCAATATAGTTTGCTACTCGCACTGCCTGGTCCCCAGTGTATCGCTTCATGTTAAACACCTTGCAGCGATACACTGTAATGTGGATGGCAGCAGGACGTACATGCTCAATGCCCTTCGCAGTTGTTCATTGGCATTCGCATGGCGAAGCACTTAGCCTACGCTGTGGTACGGCCTGTGTCAACTGTCCGCTGATGTTGTACGTCCAAATCACACACTGTACTGCACATTGGTCCTCATGTACTGAATGATACATCGTGGTACATGTGACCGTACAACGACTGCGCCAACAACGGCGAACCATGCGGTCCAACTGTTGTGCACTCAGCTATGTGTCGTCTCCCTATAAGAGCCGGATTGCAGTGTGGTATGCCCTGGATGGCGATCAGCATGAGCCGTCTGTTGATGTAGTGGCGCGTGTTGTCAGACGTAGTCGTCTCTTCTCACACACCGTGACAGCATGGTGCACTGCGTTCCACATCTGCGACATGCGACAGAGGCCGGTTGACAGTCGTTCGCGCAATGGACATCGCATACGTACGGGGGCCACCTTCCACGTGTTCGCGAAGCGTGCACATGTTGTTGCGTGTATGTGGGCAGACATAGTGTGTCGTGACACCTGACACAGGCATGCAACAATCGTTGAATTTGCAAATGGCGATGGACGTCTACGTTTGCTGGTGACGTTACGCAAATGAACAACTGGTAAACCGTTGTGGTGCGGTTGTTCTCGCTAGAGGTGAATCAGTGATGGCGACGATCGGTTGAGCTACCAACCGGTTGTTTCAGCGATACCCACCATGCCCACGAACGTGAATGGCATGTGGGTGTGAAGCGATACGCGGCGGTGGCTGGGTGGGACCGTCCCCGGCCGGTGAGGGGGGGCCTCCCGGCGTGCTGGCCGCGCGGTGCGTGGGCGCACGCGCTACAGCCGGCTGGTGGGGGCGGCCAGTGGCAGGCGCGCCGGCCGACGGAGGCGGCAGGCGGCGCAGCTGCGCGCCGGCGCACCCTGCACGCGGCGCCGTGCGGCCAAAGTAGGTCCTCGCGGGCCCGGTGCGAAGCGCGGTGGACATCTGCAGTGTGCTGGTCCGATTGAGGACTGTGTGCGCTGAGGATGCGCCGCCGCCCGGCGCTCGGCGCCGCGACGCCGTCTGCTGCTCGGTCGCCTCTGCGGTTCTCGCAGGTGGTTTGTATCGCAGCTGTGCGGACGTGTTGGCGCGTGCGCTGTGCTGGGAGAGTTCGCTTCGGCACCCAAGTGGGGCTTTTGTCCTTCTGTGGCGCTGGCGTTGGAGCTGCCGGCCACCGTAGGTGGCGCGTGTTGTCTCCCGCCGGCAATGCCACGACAGCACGCTCCCGGGCCTCTGTCGGCAGCGGCAAGCTCAGTTGGGAGCACGGGTGGTCGCACCTAAAGCGTCTACTCGCCAAACTCCGGGCGATTGCGCCTCTCTCGAACCCGACCAAGTACTTAGGACGGCGCTGCGCGCCGCCGGGACCTGAGAGGGTTTCGAGGTGTATCGTGCAGGGGAGCTCAGCCTCCTCCTGTTTGCAGAATAA
>NW_025726144.1:105000-110000 GCF_021461395.2 Schistocerca americana | reverse complement strand
GCCTTAACCTAACCCGTATTGTGCCTTAACCTAACCCGTATTGTGCCTTAACCTAACCCGTATTGTGCCTTAACCTAACCCGTATTGTGCCTTAACCTAACCCGTATTGTGCCTTAACCTAACCCGTATTGTGCCTTAACCTAACCCGTATTGTGCCTTAACCTAACCCACGTTGTGCCTTAACCTAACCCACGTTGTGCCTTAACCTAACCCACGTTGTGCCTTAACCTAACCCACGTTGTGCCTTAACCTAACCCACGTTGTGCCTTAACCTAACCCACGTTGTGCCTTAACCTAACCCACGTTGTGCCTTAACCTAACCCACGTTGTGCCTTAACCTAACCCACGTTGTGCCTTAACCTAACCCATATTGTGCCTTAACCTAACCCATATTGTGCCTTAACCTAACCCATATTGTGCCTTAACCTAACCCATATTGTGCCTTAACCTAACCCATATTGTGCCTTAACCTAACCCATATTGTGCCTTAACCTAACCCATATTGTGCCTTAACCTAACCCATATTGTGCCTTAACCTAACCCATATTGTGCCTTAACCTAACCCATATTGTGCCTTAACCTAACCCATATTGTGCCTTAACCTAACCCATATTGTGCCTTAACCTAACCCATATTGTGCCTTAACCTAACCCGTATTGTGCCTTAACCTAACCCGTATTGTGCCTTAACCTAACCCGTATTGTACCTTAACCTAACCCGTATTGTGCCTTAACCTAACCCGTATTGTGCCTTAACCTAACCCGTATTGTGCCTTAACCTAACCCGTATTGTGCCTTAACCTAACCCGTATTGTGCCTTAACCTAACCCGTATTGTGCCTTAACCTAACCCGTATTGTGCCTTAACCTAACCCGTATTGTGCCTTAACCTAACCCGTATTGTGCCTTAACCTAACCCGTATTGTGCCTTAACCTAACCCGTATTGTGCCTTAACCTAACCCGTATTGTGCCTTAACCTAACCCGTATTGTGCCTTAACCTAACCCGTATTGTGCCTTAACCTAACCCACGTTGTGCCTTAACCTAACCCACGTTGTGCCTTAACCTAACCCACGTTGTGCCTTAACCTAACCCACGTTGTGCCTTAACCTAACCCACGTTGTGCCTTAACCTAACCCACGTTGTGCCTTAACCTAACCCACGTTGTGCCTTAACCTAACCCACGTTGTGCCTTAACCTAACCCACATTGTGCCTTAACCTAACCCATATTGTGCCTTAACCTAACCCATATTGTGCCTTAACCTAACCCATATTGTGCCTTAACCTAACCCATATTGTGCCTTAACCTAACCCATATTGTGCCTTAACCTAACCCATATTGTGCCTTAACCTAACCCATATTGTGCCTTAACCTAACCCATATTGTGCCTTAACCTAACCCATATTGTGCCTTAACCTAACCCATATTGTGCCTTAACCTAACCCATATTGTGCCTTAACCTAACCCATATTGTGCCTTAACCTAACCCATATTGTGCCTTAACCTAACCCATATTGTGCCTTAACCTAACCCATATTGTGCCTTAACCTAACCCATATTGTGCCTTAACCTAACCCATATTGTGCCTTAACCTAACCCATATTGTGCCTTAACCTAACCCATATTGTGCCTTAACCTAACCCATATTGTGCCTTAACCTAACCCATATTGTGCCTTAACCTAACCCATATTGTGCCTTAACCTAACCCATATTGTGCCTTAACCTAACCCATATTGTGCCTTAACCTAACCTATATTGCGCCTTAACCTAACCCATGTTGCGCCTTAACCTAACCTATGTTGCGCCTTAACCTAACCTATGTTGCGCCTTAACCTAACCTACGTTGCGCCTTAACCTAACCTATATTGCGCCTTAACCTAACCTATATTGCGCCTTAACCTAACCTATATTGCGCCTTAACCTAACCTATATTGCGCCTTAACCTAACCTATATTGCGCCTTAACCTAACCTACGTTGCGCCTTAACCTAACCCACGTTGCGCCTTAACCTAACCCACGTTGCGCCTTAACCCAACCCACGTTGCGCCTTAACCCAACCCACGTTGCGCCTTAACCCAACCCACGTTGGGCCTTAACCCAACCCACGTTGCGCCTTAACCCAACCCACGTTGGGCCTTAACCCAACACACGTTGGGCCTTAACCCAACACACGTTGGGCCTTAACCCAACACACGTTGGGCCTTAACCCAACACACGTTGGGCCTTAACCCAACACACGTTGGGCCTTAACCCAACACACGTTGGGCCTTAACCCAACACACGTTGGGCCTTAACCCAACACACGTTGGGCCTTAACCCAACACACGTTGGGCCTTAACCCAACACACGTTGGGCCTTAACCCAACACACGTTGGGCCTTAACCCAACACACGTTGGGCCTTAACCCAACACACGTTGGGCCTTAACCCAACACACGTTGGGCCTTAACCCGCTCTGTAATTGTCATACGACGCGTTAAATTAGTGTAGTGTTGCCTAACTGCAACCCCCGCAATATAGTTTGCTACTCGCACTGCCTGGTCCCCAGTGTATCGCTTCATGTTAAACACCTTGCAGCGATACACTGTAATGTGGATGGCAGCAGGACGTACATGCTCAATGCCCTTCGCAGTTGTTCATTGGCATTCGCATGGCGAAGCACTTAGCCTACGCTGTGGTACGGCCTGTGTCAACTGTCCGCTGATGTTGTACGTCCAAATCACACACTGTACTGCACATTGGTCCTCATGTACTGAATGATACATCGTGGTACATGTGACCGTACAACGACTGCGCCAACAACGGCGAACCATGCGGTCCAACTGTTGTGCACTCAGCTATGTGTCGTCTCCCTATAAGAGCCGGATTGCAGTGTGGTATGCCCTGGATGGCGATCAGCATGAGCCGTCTGTTGATGTAGTGGCGCGTGTTGTCAGACGTAGTCGTCTCTTCTCACACACCGTGACAGCATGGTGCACTGCGTTCCACATCTGCGACATGCGACAGAGGCCGGTTGACAGTCGTTCGCGCAATGGACATCGCATACGTACGGGGGCCACCTTCCACGTGTTCGCGAAGCGTGCACATGTTGTTGCGTGTATGTGGGCAGACATAGTGTGTCGTGACACCTGACACAGGCATGCAACAATCGTTGAATTTGCAAATGGCGATGGACGTCTACGTTTGCTGGTGACGTTACGCAAATGAACAACTGGTAAACCGTTGTGGTGCGGTTGTTCTCGCTAGAGGTGAATCAGTGATGGCGACGATCGGTTGAGCTACCAACCGGTTGTTTCAGCGATACCCACCATGCCCACGAACGTGAATGGCATGTGGGTGTGAAGCGATACGCGGCGGTGGCTGGGTGGGACCGTCCCCGGCCGGTGAGGGGGGGCCTCCCGGCGTGCTGGCCGCGCGGTGCGTGGGCGCACGCGCTACAGCCGGCTGGTGGGGGCGGCCAGTGGCAGGCGCGCCGGCCGACGGAGGCGGCAGGCGGCGCAGCTGCGCGCCGGCGCACCCTGCACGCGGCGCCGTGCGGCCAAAGTAGGTCCTCGCGGGCCCGGTGCGAAGCGCGGTGGACATCTGCAGTGTGCTGGTCCGATTGAGGACTGTGTGCGCTGAGGATGCGCCGCCGCCCGGCGCTCGGCGCCGCGACGCCGTCTGCTGCTCGGTCGCCTCTGCGGTTCTCGCAGGTGGTTTGTATCGCAGCTGTGCGGACGTGTTGGCGCGTGCGCTGTGCTGGGAGAGTTCGCTTCGGCACCCAAGTGGGGCTTTTGTCCTTCTGTGGCGCTGGCGTTGGAGCTGCCGGCCACCGTAGGTGGCGCGTGTTGTCTCCCGCCGGCAATGCCACGACAGCACGCTCCCGGGCCTCTGTCGGCAGCGGCAAGCTCAGTTGGGAGCACGGGTGGTCGCACCTAAAGCGTCTACTCGCCAAACTCCGGGCGATTGCGCCTCTCTCGAACCCGACCAAGTACTTAGGACGGCGCTGCGCGCCGCCGGGACCTGAGAGGGTTTCGAGGTGTATCGTGCAGGGGAGCTCAGCCTCCTCCTGTTTGCAGAATAATTGAGCGGACGCTTGCGTGTTCGCGCGGGCCCCCGGGACACACTCCCGGGCGGCCGGCTGCTCAGCTCTAGTTGACGCAGCTCCCTGGTTGATCCTGCCAGTAGTCATATGCTTGTCTCAAAGATTAAGCCATGCATGTCTCAGTACAAGCCGCATTAAGGTGAAACCGCGAATGGCTCATTAAATCAGTTATGGTTCCTTAGATCGTACCCACGTTACTTGGATAACTGTGGTAATTCTAGAGCTAATACATGCAAACAGAGTCCCGACCAGAGATGGAAGGGACGCTTTTATTAGATCAAAACCAATCGGTCGGCTCGTCCGGTCCGTTTGCCTTGGTGACTCTGAATAACTTTGGGCTGATCGCACGGTCCTCGTACCGGCGACGCATCTTTCAAATGTCTGCCTTATCAACTGTCGATGGTAGGTTCTGCGCCTACCATGGTTGTAACGGGTAACGGGGAATCAGGGTTCGATTCCGGAGAGGGAGCCTGAGAAACGGCTACCACATCCAAGGAAGGCAGCAGGCGCGCAAATTACCCACTCCCGGCACGGGGAGGTAGTGACGAAAAATAACGATACGGGACTCATCCGAGGCCCCGTAATCGGAATGAGTACACTTTAAATCCTTTAACGAGTATCTATTGGAGGGCAAGTCTGGTGCCAGCAGCCGCGGTAATTCCAGCTCCAATAGCGTATATTAAAGTTGTTGCGGTTAAAAAGCTCGTAGTTGGATTTGTGTCCCACGCTGTTGGTTCACCGCCCGTCGGTGTTTAACTGGCATGTATCGTGGGACGTCCTGCCGGTGGGGCGAGCTGAAGGCGTGCGACGCGCCTCGTGCGTGCTCGTGCGTCCCGAGGCGGACCCCGTTGCAATCCTACCAGGGTGCTCTTGAGTGAGTGTCTCGGTGGGCCGGCACGTTTACTTTGAACAAATT
>NW_025726144.1:100000-102500 GCF_021461395.2 Schistocerca americana | reverse complement strand
TCGATTCGCCCCTTTGGGCGCTCGGGCTCCCGGCAAGCGCGCGCGGTTCTTCCCGGATGACGGACCTACCTGGCCCGGCCCCGGACCCGCGCCGCTGTTGGCTCGGGATGCTCTCGGGCGGAATAATCGCTCCCGTCAGCGGCGCTTCAGCTTTGGACAATTTCACGACCCGTCTTGAAACACGGACCAAGGAGTCTAACATGTGCGCGAGTCATTGGGCTGTACGAAACCTAAAGGCGTAATGAAAGTGAAGGTCTCGCCTTGCGCGGGCCGAGGGAGGATGGGGCTTCCCCGCCCTTCACGGGGCGGCGGCCTCCGCACTCCCGGGGCGTCTCGTCCTCATTGCGAGGTGAGGCGCACCTAGAGCGTACACGTTGGGACCCGAAAGATGGTGAACTATGCCTGGCCAGGACGAAGTCAGGGGAAACCCTGATGGAGGTCCGTAGCGATTCTGACGTGCAAATCGATCGTCGGAGCTGGGTATAGGGGCGAAAGACTAATCGAACCATCTAGTAGCTGGTTCCCTCCGAAGTTTCCCTCAGGATAGCTGGTGCTCGTACGAGTCTCATCCGGTAAAGCGAATGATTAGAGGCCTTGGGGCCGAAACGACCTCAACCTATTCTCAAACTTTAAATGGGTGAGATCTCCGGCTTGCTTGATATGCTGAAGCCGCGAGCAAACGACTCGGATCGGAGTGCCAAGTGGGCCACTTTTGGTAAGCAGAACTGGCGCTGTGGGATGAACCAAACGCCGAGTTAAGGCGCCCGAATCGACGCTCATGGGAAACCATGAAAGGCGTTGGTTGCTTAAGACAGCAGGACGGTGGCCATGGAAGTCGGAATCCGCTAAGGAGTGTGTAACAACTCACCTGCCGAAGCAACTAGCCCTGAAAATGGATGGCGCTGAAGCGTCGTGCCTATACTCGGCCGTCAGTCTGGCAGTCATGGCCGGTCCTTGCGGCCGGCCGCGAAGCCCTGACGAGTAGGAGGGTCGCGGCGGTGGGCGCAGAAGGGTCTGGGCGTGAGCCTGCCTGGAGCCGCCGTCGGTGCAGATCTTGGTGGTAGTAGCAAATACTCCAGCGAGGCCCTGGAGGGCTGACGCGGAGAAGGGTTTCGTGTGAACAGCCGTTGCACACGAGTCAGTCGATCCTAAGCCCTAGGAGAAATCCGATGTTGATGGGGGCCGTCATAGCATGATGCACTTTGTGCTGGCCCCCGTTGGGCGAAAGGGAATCCGGTTCCTATTCCGGAACCCGGCAGCGGAACCGATACAAGTCGGGCCCCTCTTTTAGAGATGCTCGTCGGGGTAACCCAAAAGGACCCGGAGACGCCGTCGGGAGATCGGGGAAGAGTTTTCTTTTCTGCATGAGCGTTCGAGTTCCCTGGAATCCTCTAGCAGGGAGATAGGGTTTGGAACGCGAAGAGCACCGCAGTTGCGGCGGTGTCCCGATCTTCCCCTCGGACCTTGAAAATCCGGGAGAGGGCCACGTGGAGGTGTCGCGCCGGTTCGTACCCATATCCGCAGCAGGTCTCCAAGGTGAAGAGCCTCTAGTCGATAGAATAATGTAGGTAAGGGAAGTCGGCAAATTGGATCCGTAACTTCGGGATAAGGATTGGCTCTGCGGATCGGGGCATGTCGGGCTTGGTCGGGAAGTGGGTCAGCGCTAACGTGCCGGGCCTGGGCGAGGTGAGTGCCGTAGGGGTGCCGGTAAGTGCGGGCGTTTAGCGCGGGCGTGGTCTGCTCTCGCCGTTGGTTGGCCTCGTGCTGGCCGGCGGTGCAGGATGCGCGCGCCTGCGCGGCGTTCGCGCCCCGGTGCTTCAACCTGCGTGCAGGATCCGAGCTCGGTCCCGTGCCTTGGCCTCCCACGGATCTTCCTTGCTGCGAGGCCGCGTCCGCCTTAGCGTGCTCCTCCGGGGGCGCGCGGGTGCGCGGATTCTCTTCGGCCGCCATTCAACGATCAACTCAGAACAGGCACGGACTGGGGGAATCCGACTGTCTAATTAAAACAAAGCATTGCGATGGCCCTAGCGGGTGTTGACGCAATGTGATTTCTGCCCAGTGCTCTGAATGTCAACGTGAAGAAATTCAAGCAAGCGCGGGTAAACGGCGGGAGTAACTATGACTGCCGCCAACATCTTGCGGCCGCCAACGCGGAGATCGTCACGGAGAGGCATCGCGCGAGGTGGACGGAGGAAGAAGTCCTGTCGCTCGCCAAGGCAGAGGCCGAACTGTTCCTCGAGAGGGACGCCCGGTTCTTCTTTGTAAATCAAGAGCTCATCAGGATATTCCCCGACCGAACGCTTGAGGCAATCAAGTGCCGACGGCGGCAAGCTGCCCACAAGCAGCTTGTCCGCCAATTCATGGAGGCGCTTGAGATCGGTCGGGGGGAAGAGCCGGCGTCCCGCCGGGGAGCGGCGAGCCCGCTGCCTGACGCGGGCGAGGCCGCTGCGCCGCCCGTCGACGCAGCCGAGGACTTCGCGGCCGACACCACCGGGCCGCC
>NW_025726144.1:90000-95000 GCF_021461395.2 Schistocerca americana | reverse complement strand
CATCTATGCGAATCTGACAACACTACGTCCGCCATGCCGAGCGCACCGCAAAACATACCGCCATCTGTAGGTCTCCCGCAACATGACCTCCTGCAACGACGATACCGTCATCTATGAGACGCCAAGCCGACTAAGACAGCCATGGGCCCACAGTGCCCTTCTTTCGACCCCACCCACAAAGCCTGCATCCTCTGTCGACAACAGCACCCCAACGCCAGCGCCTCTGCCGCACGAAGTCGTGGACCGGCAATCACTCCACCTGCACCCGTTCGTGCCCCACCCCAACCGCCCAACCCGCAACTCCAGCGGATGAACGGCGGACTTTGCTCGCACGCGCAATGTGCAATCCACCCCTATAACGTGCGTTTCATGAAGAGTTATGTCCAATATGCGACATTCCCGCTGTCCCTATACATGAGCTGCGAGCTGTACCACTTACGAGCTACAGACGCGATCGCGTTGCTCTCTGTACGAATGCAGATGCTCAGCGGTCAGCTAGGAGGCGCTCCATCCATGTCGGTACCGGTGAGCGTTGCACTCGCAGTCGCAAAAACGTACGGCAAGTATATTACTCGGAAGAGTCAATGACAGTCCAAGCCCCCCTGCGTGGGAAGAGTCTTTCTAGGCCATGACCCACCGGAAGGGCGCAGCGTCCCCCACCCCAGACATGTGACGTCACACTATCGGTATTGACGACTAGACTGATTCCTTATAATCATTTGCCATACACCGGTGGAAGCTGCCGAGACGAGTAACTACATGGCGGCCTCGCCGTGTCACTAATGTACAGAGATACAACAGTTTCGACTGGAACCGGATGAAACGTATACACGGCGCTGATTAGTAATAGATAGAGCCATCAAAATACAGATAATGTATACAACTGTCCGTATACATGCTGAAAGACTCTGCTCACAATCACAACCACACGTCAGCCAGACACTCTTATCACGCACTACTCTCTGCCTGTAACAGGCACAGAGACAATATGTAAGCACCAGCATGGAACAACACCCAGTGCATCCTCTCCGCCACATTAGACTATCCACACTATCATAACCAGACCGGGAGGTCCACTCACAAAACAGAATATCCCACCCTTCCGACAACCACCATTGCTCAGCTAAGCCACCAACACCCACACATGTCCTACACAGGGGTACACCCAACATCACAATACTGCCTCCTGTCACAGCACACAAACAATGGCAGGAATGAAAGACACAGGTCTGCCACAAGCATGGAATCAGAGCGCCGCCTGTTATGAGCCAAAGGTGCACCCTGACGTGGCAAATCAGATGATGCCGCAGTCATTTACTTACGATAATCACAATCAACAAACCGGCCCCCCCCCCCCCCAAAACACCTTTCCTTACAACAATGTGTACCTTAACCTAACCCGTATTGTGCCTTAACCTAACCCGTATTGTGCCTTAACCTAACCCGTATTGTGCCTTAACCTAACCCGTATTGTGCCTTAACCTAACCCGTATTGTGCCTTAACCTAACCCGTATTGTGCCTTAACCTAACCCGTATTGTGCCTTAACCTAACCCGTATTGTGCCTTAACCTAACCCGTATTGTGCCTTAACCTAACCCACGTTGTGCCTTAACCTAACCCACGTTGTGCCTTAACCTAACCCACGTTGTGCCTTAACCTAACCCACGTTGTGCCTTAACCTAACCCACGTTGTGCCTTAACCTAACCCACGTTGTGCCTTAACCTAACCCACGTTGTGCCTTAACCTAACCCGTATTGTGCCTTAACCTAACCCGTATTGTGCCTTAACCTAACCCGTATTGTGCCTTAACCTAACCCGTATTGTGCCTTAACCTAACCCGTATTGTGCCTTAACCTAACCCGTATTGTGCCTTAACCTAACCCGTATTGTGCCTTAACCTAACCCGTATTGTGCCTTAACCTAACCCGTATTGTGCCTTAACCTAACCCGTATTGTGCCTTAACCTAACCCACGTTGTGCCTTAACCTAACCCACGTTGTGCCTTAACCTAACCCACGTTGTGCCTTAACCTAACCCACGTTGTGCCTTAACCTAACCCACGTTGTGCCTTAACCTAACCCACGTTGTGCCTTAACCTAACCCACGTTGTGCCTTAACCTAACCCACGTTGTGCCTTAACCTAACCCACATTGTGCCTTAACCTAACCCATATTGTGCCTTAACCTAACCCATATTGTGCCTTAACCTAACCCATATTGTGCCTTAACCTAACCCATATTGTGCCTTAACCTAACCCATATTGTGCCTTAACCTAACCCATATTGTGCCTTAACCTAACCCATATTGTGCCTTAACCTAACCCATATTGTGCCTTAACCTAACCCATATTGTGCCTTAACCTAACCCATATTGTGCCTTAACCTAACCCATATTGTGCCTTAACCTAACCCATATTGTGCCTTAACCTAACCCATATTGTGCCTTAACCTAACCCATATTGTGCCTTAACCTAACCCATATTGTGCCTTAACCTAACCCGTATTGTGCCTTAACCTAACCCGTATTGTGCCTTAACCTAACCCGTATTGTACCTTAACCTAACCCGTATTGTGCCTTAACCTAACCCGTATTGTGCCTTAACCTAACCCGTATTGTGCCTTAACCTAACCCGTATTGTGCCTTAACCTAACCCGTATTGTGCCTTAACCTAACCCGTATTGTGCCTTAACCTAACCCGTATTGTGCCTTAACCTAACCCGTATTGTGCCTTAACCTAACCCGTATTGTGCCTTAACCTAACCCGTATTGTGCCTTAACCTAACCCGTATTGTGCCTTAACCTAACCCGTATTGTGCCTTAACCTAACCCGTATTGTGCCTTAACCTAACCCGTATTGTGCCTTAACCTAACCCACGTTGTGCCTTAACCTAACCCACGTTGTGCCTTAACCTAACCCACGTTGTGCCTTAACCTAACCCACGTTGTGCCTTAACCTAACCCACGTTGTGCCTTAACCTAACCCACGTTGTGCCTTAACCTAACCCACGTTGTGCCTTAACCTAACCCACGTTGTGCCTTAACCTAACCCACGTTGTGCCTTAACCTAACCCACATTGTGCCTTAACCTAACCCATATTGTGCCTTAACCTAACCCATATTGTGCCTTAACCTAACCCATATTGTGCCTTAACCTAACCCATATTGTGCCTTAACCTAACCCATATTGTGCCTTAACCTAACCCATATTGTGCCTTAACCTAACCCATATTGTGCCTTAACCTAACCCATATTGTGCCTTAACCTAACCCATATTGTGCCTTAACCTAACCCATATTGTGCCTTAACCTAACCCATATTGTGCCTTAACCTAACCCATATTGTGCCTTAACCTAACCCATATTGTGCCTTAACCTAACCCATATTGTGCCTTAACCTAACCCATATTGTGCCTTAACCTAACCCATATTGTGCCTTAACCTAACCCATATTGTGCCTTAACCTAACCCATATTGTGCCTTAACCTAACCCATATTGTGCCTTAACCTAACCCATATTGTGCCTTAACCTAACCCATATTGTGCCTTAACCTAACCCATATTGTGCCTTAACCTAACCCATATTGTGCCTTAACCTAACCCATATTGTGCCTTAACCTAACCCATATTGTGCCTTAACCTAACCCATATTGTGCCTTAACCTAACCCATATTGTGCCTTAACCTAACCCATATTGTGCCTTAACCTAACCCATATTGTGCCTTAACCTAACCCATATTGTGCCTTAACCTAACCTATATTGCGCCTTAACCTAACCCATGTTGCGCCTTAACCTAACCTATGTTGCGCCTTAACCTAACCTATGTTGCGCCTTAACCTAACCTACGTTGCGCCTTAACCTAACCTATATTGCGCCTTAACCTAACCTATATTGCGCCTTAACCTAACCTATATTGCGCCTTAACCTAACCTATATTGCGCCTTAACCTAACCTATATTGCGCCTTAACCTAACCTATATTGCGCCTTAACCTAACCTACGTTGCGCCTTAACCTAACCCACGTTGCGCCTTAACCTAACCCACGTTGCGCCTTAACCCAACCCACGTTGCGCCTTAACCCAACCCACGTTGCGCCTTAACCCAACCCACGTTGGGCCTTAACCCAACCCACGTTGCGCCTTAACCCAACCCACGTTGGGCCTTAACCCAACACACGTTGGGCCTTAACCCAACACACGTTGGGCCTTAACCCAACACACGTTTGGCCTTAACCCAACACACGTTGGGCCTTAACCCAACACACGTTGGGCCTTAACCCAACACACGTTGGGCCTTAACCCAACACACGTTGGGCCTTAACCCAACACACGTTGGGCCTTAACCCAACACACGTTGGGCCTTAACCCAACACACGTTGGGCCTTAACCCAACACACGTTGGGCCTTAACCCAACACACGTTGGGCCTTAACCCAACACACGTTGGGCCTTAACCCAACACACGTTGGGCCTTAACCCAACACACGTTGGGCCTTAACCCAACACACGTTGGGCCTTAACCCGCTCTGTAATTGTCATACGACGCGTTAAATTAGTGTAGTGTTGCCTAACTGCAACCCCCGCAATATAGTTTGCTACTCGCACTGCCTGGTCCCCAGTGTATCGCTTCATGTTAAACACCTTGCAGCGATACACTGTAATGTGGATGGCAGCAGGACGTACATGCTCAATGCCCTTCGCAGTTGTTCATTGGCATTCGCATGGCGAAGCACTTAGCCTACGCTGTGGTACGGCCTGTGTCAACTGTCCGCTGATGTTGTACGTCCAAATCACACACTGTACTGCACATTGGTCCTCATGTACTGAATGATACATCGTGGTACATGTGACCGTACAACGACTGCGCCAACAACGGCGAACCATGCGGTCCAACTGTTGTGCACTCAGCTATGTGTCGTCTCCCTATAAGAGCCGGATTGCAGTGTGGTATGCCCTGGATGGCGATCAGCATGAGCCGTCTGTTGATGTAGTGGCGCGTGTTG
>NW_025726144.1:82500-85000 GCF_021461395.2 Schistocerca americana | reverse complement strand
ATGGAGGTCCGTAGCGATTCTGACGTGCAAATCGATCGTCGGAGCTGGGTATAGGGGCGAAAGACTAATCGAACCATCTAGTAGCTGGTTCCCTCCGAAGTTTCCCTCAGGATAGCTGGTGCTCGTACGAGTCTCATCCGGTAAAGCGAATGATTAGAGGCCTTGGGGCCGAAACGACCTCAACCTATTCTCAAACTTTAAATGGGTGAGATCTCCGGCTTGCTTGATATGCTGAAGCCGCGAGCAAACGACTCGGATCGGAGTGCCAAGTGGGCCACTTTTGGTAAGCAGAACTGGCGCTGTGGGATGAACCAAACGCCGAGTTAAGGCGCCCGAATCGACGCTCATGGGAAACCATGAAAGGCGTTGGTTGCTTAAGACAGCAGGACGGTGGCCATGGAAGTCGGAATCCGCTAAGGAGTGTGTAACAACTCACCTGCCGAAGCAACTAGCCCTGAAAATGGATGGCGCTGAAGCGTCGTGCCTATACTCGGCCGTCAGTCTGGCAGTCATGGCCGGTCCTTGCGGCCGGCCGCGAAGCCCTGACGAGTAGGAGGGTCGCGGCGGTGGGCGCAGAAGGGTCTGGGCGTGAGCCTGCCTGGAGCCGCCGTCGGTGCAGATCTTGGTGGTAGTAGCAAATACTCCAGCGAGGCCCTGGAGGGCTGACGCGGAGAAGGGTTTCGTGTGAACAGCCGTTGCACACGAGTCAGTCGATCCTAAGCCCTAGGAGAAATCCGATGTTGATGGGGGCCGTCATAGCATGATGCACTTTGTGCTGGCCCCCGTTGGGCGAAAGGGAATCCGGTTCCTATTCCGGAACCCGGCAGCGGAACCGATACAAGTCGGGCCCCTCTTTTAGAGATGCTCGTCGGGGTAACCCAAAAGGACCCGGAGACGCCGTCGGGAGATCGGGGAAGAGTTTTCTTTTCTGCATGAGCGTTCGAGTTCCCTGGAATCCTCTAGCAGGGAGATAGGGTTTGGAACGCGAAGAGCACCGCAGTTGCGGCGGTGTCCCGATCTTCCCCTCGGACCTTGAAAATCCGGGAGAGGGCCACGTGGAGGTGTCGCGCCGGTTCGTACCCATATCCGCAGCAGGTCTCCAAGGTGAAGAGCCTCTAGTCGATAGAATAATGTAGGTAAGGGAAGTCGGCAAATTGGATCCGTAACTTCGGGATAAGGATTGGCTCTGAGGATCGGGGCGTGTCGGGCTTGGTCGGGAAGTGGGTCAGCGCTAACGTGCCGGGCCTGGGCGAGGTGAGTGCCGTAGGGGTGCCGGTAAGTGCGGGCGTTTAGCGCGGGCGTGGTCTGCTCTCGCCGTTGGTTGGCCTCGTGCTGGCCGGCGGTGCAGGATGCGCGCGCCTGCGCGGCGTTCGCGCCCCGGTGCTTCAACCTGCGTGCAGGATCCGAGCTCGGTCCCGTGCCTTGGCCTCCCACGGATCTTCCTTGCTGCGAGGCCGCGTCCGCCTTAGCGTGCTCCTCCGGGGGCGCGCGGGTGCGCGGATTCTCTTCGGCCGCCATTCAACGATCAACTCAGAACTGGCACGGACTGGGGGAATCCGACTGTCTAATTAAAACAAAGCATTGCGATGGCCCTAGCGGGTGTTGACGCAATGTGATTTCTGCCCAGTGCTCTGAATGTCAACGTGAAGAAATTCAAGCAAGCGCGGGTAAACGGCGGGAGTAACTATGACTCTCTTAAGGTAGCCTCTCCTCTCCTGCGGTCTTCTCCCCTTCTCGTGGGCCCGCTGATTTCGCAGAGTGGAAGACCGCACCAGGGGCTTGGGGGGGTTACCAGCCCCCCCTCGCACTATCCCTTTTTTAGTTGGGGGCAGTAAGCAGAGAATAAGTGGTGGCCCTTCCGCTGAAGGTGCCACCCCAACTCCCCCAGCACCTAGCCGGCCAACCGGCCGTGCCGAAAATCTTGTAACTTTTGCAGCTATGTATACCTGTAGTGAGTGCCACCGCAGCTTTACAACCAAGAACGGTCTCGGGGTCCATCGCCGCCGCCAACATCTTGCGGCCGCCAACGCGGAGATCGTCACGGAGAGGCATCGCGCGAGGTGGACGGAGGAAGAAGTCCTGTCGCTCGCCAAGGCAGAGGCCGAACTGTTCCTCGAGAGGGACGCCCGGTTCTTCTTTGTAAATCAAGAGCTCATCAGGATGTTCCCCGACCGAACGCTTGAGGCAATCAAGTGCCGACGGCGGCAAGCTGCCCACAAGCAGCTTGTCCGCCAATTCATGGAGGCGCTTGAGATCGGTCGGGGGGAAGAGCCGGCGTCCCGCCGGGGAGCGGCGAGCCCGCTGCCTGACGCGGGCGAGGCCGCTGCGCCGCCCGTCGACGCAGCCGAGGACTTCGCGGCTGACACCACCGGGCCGCCGCCGGAGGGGCCGACTGACGCCGCCATCTGGGAGCATCTGGCGGGGCTACCCGCTTCCGCCCAGCGTTTCTCTGCCCTGGATCGTGTCATCGGTCTGGGGCGGGGCACGCCGCCCGATGTCA
>NW_025726144.1:70000-77500 GCF_021461395.2 Schistocerca americana | reverse complement strand
CCAAGCCGACTAAGACAGCCATGGGCCCACAGTGCCCTTCTTTCGACCCCACCCACAAAGCCTGCATCCTCTGTCGACAACAGCACCCCAACGCCAGCGCCTCTGCCGCACGAAGTCGTGGACCGGCAATCACTCCACCTGCACCCGTTCGTGCCCCACCCCAACCGCCCAACCCGCAACTCCAGCGGATGAACGGCGGACTTTGCTCGCACGCGCAATGTGCAATCCACCCCTATAACGTGCGTTTCATGAAGAGTTATGTCCAATATGCGACATTCCCGCTGTCCCTATACATGAGCTGCGAGCTGTACCACTTACGAGCTACAGACGCGATCGCGTTGCTCTCTGTACGAATGCAGATGCTCAGCGGTCAGCTAGGAGGCGCTCCATCCATGTCGGTACCGGTGAGCGTTGCACTCGCAGTCGCAAAAACGTACGGCAAGTATATTACTCGGAAGAGTCAATGACAGTCCAAGCCCCCCTGCGTGGGAAGAGTCTTTCTAGGCCATGACCCACCGGAAGGGCGCAGCGTCCCCCACCCCAGACATGTGACGTCACACTATCGGTATTGACGACTAGACTGATTCCTTATAATCATTTGCCATACACCGGTGGAAGCTGCCGAGACGAGTAACTACATGGCGGCCTCGCCGTGTCACTAATGTACAGAGATACAACAGTTTCGACTGGAACCGGATGAAACGTATACACGGCGCTGATTAGTAATAGATAGAGCCATCAAAATACAGATAATGTATACAACTGTCCGTATACATGCTGAAAGACTCTGCTCACAATCACAACCACACGTCAGCCAGACACTCTTATCACGCACTACTCTCTGCCTGTAACAGGCACAGAGACAATATGTAAGCACCAGCATGGAACAACACCCAGTGCATCCTCTCCGCCACATTAGACTATCCACACTATCATAACCAGACCGGGAGGTCCACTCACAAAACAGAATATCCCACCCTTCCGACAACCACCATTGCTCAGCTAAGCCACCAACACCCACACATGTCCTACACAGGGGTACACCCAACATCACAATACTGCCTCCTGTCACAGCACACAAACAATGGCAGGAATGAAAGACACAGGTCTGCCACAAGCATGGAATCAGAGCGCCGCCTGTTATGAGCCAAAGGTGCACCCTGACGTGGCAAATCAGATGATGCCGCAGTCATTTACTTACGATAATCACAATCAACAAACCGGCCCCCCCCCCCCCAAAACACCTTTCCTTACAACAATGTGTACCTTAACCTAACCCGTATTGTGCCTTAACCTAACCCGTATTGTGCCTTAACCTAACCCGTATTGTGCCTTAACCTAACCCGTATTGTGCCTTAACCTAACCCGTATTGTGCCTTAACCTAACCCGTATTGTGCCTTAACCTAACCCGTATTGTGCCTTAACCTAACCCGTATTGTGCCTTAACCTAACCCGTATTGTGCCTTAACCTAACCCGTATTGTGCCTTAACCTAACCCACGTTGTGCCTTAACCTAACCCACGTTGTGCCTTAACCTAACCCACGTTGTGCCTTAACCTAACCCACGTTGTGCCTTAACCTAACCCACGTTGTGCCTTAACCTAACCCACGTTGTGCCTTAACCTAACCCGTATTGTGCCTTAACCTAACCCGTATTGTGCCTTAACCTAACCCGTATTGTGCCTTAACCTAACCCGTATTGTGCCTTAACCTAACCCGTATTGTGCCTTAACCTAACCCGTATTGTGCCTTAACCTAACCCGTATTGTGCCTTAACCTAACCCGTATTGTGCCTTAACCTAACCCGTATTGTGCCTTAACCTAACCCGTATTGTGCCTTAACCTAACCCGTATTGTGCCTTAACCTAACCCACGTTGTGCCTTAACCTAACCCACGTTGTGCCTTAACCTAACCCACGTTGTGCCTTAACCTAACCCACGTTGTGCCTTAACCTAACCCACGTTGTGCCTTAACCTAACCCACGTTGTGCCTTAACCTAACCCACGTTGTGCCTTAACCTAACCCACGTTGTGCCTTAACCTAACCCATATTGTGCCTTAACCTAACCCATATTGTGCCTTAACCTAACCCATATTGTGCCTTAACCTAACCCATATTGTGCCTTAACCTAACCCATATTGTGCCTTAACCTAACCCATATTGTGCCTTAACCTAACCCATATTGTGCCTTAACCTAACCCATATTGTGCCTTAACCTAACCCATATTGTGCCTTAACCTAACCCATATTGTGCCTTAACCTAACCCATATTGTGCCTTAACCTAACCCATATTGTGCCTTAACCTAACCCATATTGTGCCTTAACCTAACCCATATTGTGCCTTAACCTAACCCGTATTGTGCCTTAACCTAACCCGTATTGTGCCTTAACCTAACCCGTATTGTGCCTTAACCTAACCCGTATTGTACCTTAACCTAACCCGTATTGTGCCTTAACCTAACCCGTATTGTGCCTTAACCTAACCCGTATTGTGCCTTAACCTAACCCGTATTGTGCCTTAACCTAACCCGTATTGTGCCTTAACCTAACCCGTATTGTGCCTTAACCTAACCCGTATTGTGCCTTAACCTAACCCGTATTGTGCCTTAACCTAACCCGTATTGTGCCTTAACCTAACCCGTATTGTGCCTTAACCTAACCCGTATTGTGCCTTAACCTAACCCGTATTGTGCCTTAACCTAACCCGTATTGTGCCTTAACCTAACCCGTATTGTGCCTTAACCTAACCCACGTTGTGCCTTAACCTAACCCACGTTGTGCCTTAACCTAACCCACGTTGTGCCTTAACCTAACCCACGTTGTGCCTTAACCTAACCCACGTTGTGCCTTAACCTAACCCACGTTGTGCCTTAACCTAACCCACGTTGTGCCTTAACCTAACCCACGTTGTGCCTTAACCTAACCCACGTTGTGCCTTAACCTAACCCACATTGTGCCTTAACCTAACCCATATTGTGCCTTAACCTAACCCATATTGTGCCTTAACCTAACCCATATTGTGCCTTAACCTAACCCATATTGTGCCTTAACCTAACCCATATTGTGCCTTAACCTAACCCATATTGTGCCTTAACCTAACCCATATTGTGCCTTAACCTAACCCATATTGTGCCTTAACCTAACCCATATTGTGCCTTAACCTAACCCATATTGTGCCTTAACCTAACCCATATTGTGCCTTAACCTAACCCATATTGTGCCTTAACCTAACCCATATTGTGCCTTAACCTAACCCATATTGTGCCTTAACCTAACCCATATTGTGCCTTAACCTAACCCATATTGTGCCTTAACCTAACCCATATTGTGCCTTAACCTAACCCATATTGTGCCTTAACCTAACCCATATTGTGCCTTAACCTAACCCATATTGTGCCTTAACCTAACCCATATTGTGCCTTAACCTAACCCATATTGTGCCTTAACCTAACCCATATTGTGCCTTAACCTAACCCATATTGTGCCTTAACCTAACCCATATTGTGCCTTAACCTAACCCATATTGTGCCTTAACCTAACCCATATTGTGCCTTAACCTAACCCATATTGTGCCTTAACCTAACCTATATTGCGCCTTAACCTAACCCATGTTGCGCCTTAACCTAACCTATGTTGCGCCTTAACCTAACCTATGTTGCGCCTTAACCTAACCTACGTTGCGCCTTAACCTAACCTATATTGCGCCTTAACCTAACCTATATTGCGCCTTAACCTAACCTATATTGCGCCTTAACCTAACCTATATTGCGCCTTAACCTAACCTATATTGCGCCTTAACCTAACCTACGTTGCGCCTTAACCTAACCCACGTTGCGCCTTAACCTAACCCACGTTGCGCCTTAACCCAACCCACGTTGCGCCTTAACCCAACCCACGTTGCGCCTTAACCCAACCCACGTTGGGCCTTAACCCAACCCACGTTGCGCCTTAACCCAACCCACGTTGGGCCTTAACCCAACACACGTTGGGCCTTAACCCAACACACGTTGGGCCTTAACCCAACACACGTTGGGCCTTAACCCAACACACGTTGGGCCTTAACCCAACACACGTTGGGCCTTAACCCAACACACGTTGGGCCTTAACCCAACACACGTTGGGCCTTAACCCAACACACGTTGGGCCTTAACCCAACACACGTTGGGCCTTAACCCAACACACGTTGGGCCTTAACCCAACACACGTTGGGCCTTAACCCAACACACGTTGGGCCTTAACCCAACACACGTTGGGCCTTAACCCAACACACGTTGGGCCTTAACCCAACACACGTTGGGCCTTAACCCGCTCTGTAATTGTCATACGACGCGTTAAATTAGTGTAGTGTTGCCTAACTGCAACCCCCGCAATATAGTTTGCTACTCGCACTGCCTGGTCCCCAGTGTATCGCTTCATGTTAAACACCTTGCAGCGATACACTGTAATGTGGATGGCAGCAGGACGTACATGCTCAATGCCCTTCGCAGTTGTTCATTGGCATTCGCATGGCGAAGCACTTAGCCTACGCTGTGGTACGGCCTGTGTCAACTGTCCGCTGATGTTGTACGTCCAAATCACACACTGTACTGCACATTGGTCCTCATGTACTGAATGATACATCGTGGTACATGTGACCGTACAACGACTGCGCCAACAACGGCGAACCATGCGGTCCAACTGTTGTGCACTCAGCTATGTGTCGTCTCCCTATAAGAGCCGGATTGCAGTGTGGTATGCCCTGGATGGCGATCAGCATGAGCCGTCTGTTGATGTAGTGGCGCGTGTTGTCAGACGTAGTCGTCTCTTCTCACACACCGTGACAGCATGGTGCACTGCGTTCCACATCTGCGACATGCGACAGAGGCCGGTTGACAGTCGTTCGCGCAATGGACATCGCATACGTACGGGGGCCACCTTCCACGTGTTCGCGAAGCGTGCACATGTTGTTGCGTGTATGTGGGCAGACATAGTGTGTCGTGACACCTGACACAGGCATGCAACAATCGTTGAATTTGCAAATGGCGATGGACGTCTACGTTTGCTGGTGACGTTACGCAAATGAACAACTGGTAAACCGTTGTGGTGCGGTTGTTCTCGCTAGAGGTGAATCAGTGATGGCGACGATCGGTTGAGCTACCAACCGGTTGTTTCAGCGATACCCACCATGCCCACGAACGTGAATGGCATGTGGGTGTGAAGCGATACGCGGCGGTGGCTGGGTGGGACCGTCCCCGGCCGGTGAGGGGGGGCCTCCCGGCGTGCTGGCCGCGCGGTGCGTGGGCGCACGCGCTACAGCCGGCTGGTGGGGGCGGCCAGTGGCAGGCGCGCCGGCCGACGGAGGCGGCAGGCGGCGCAGCTGCGCGCCGGCGCACCCTGCACGCGGCGCCGTGCGGCCAAAGTAGGTCCTCGCGGGCCCGGTGCGAAGCGCGGTGGACATCTGCAGTGTGCTGGTCCGATTGAGGACTGTGTGCGCTGAGGATGCGCCGCCGCCCGGCGCTCGGCGCCGCGACGCCGTCTGCTGCTCGGTCGCCTCTGCGGTTCTCGCAGGTGGTTTGTATCGCAGCTGTGCGGACGTGTTGGCGCGTGCGCTGTGCTGGGAGAGTTCGCTTCGGCACCCAAGTGGGGCTTTTGTCCTTCTGTGGCGCTGGCGTTGGAGCTGCCGGCCACCGTAGGTGGCGCGTGTTGTCTCCCGCCGGCAATGCCACGACAGCACGCTCCCGGGCCTCTGTCGGCAGCGGCAAGCTCAGTTGGGAGCACGGGTGGTCGCACCTAAAGCGTCTACTCGCCAAACTCCGGGCGATTGCGCCTCTCTCGAACCCGACCAAGTACTTAGGACGGCGCTGCGCGCCGCCGGGACCTGAGAGGGTTTCGAGGTGTATCGTGCAGGGGAGCTCAGCCTCCTCCTGTTTGCAGAATAATTGAGCGGACGCTTGCGTGTTCGCGCGGGCCCCCGGGACACACTCCCGGGCGGCCGGCTGCTCAGCTCTAGTTGACGCAGCTCCCTGGTTGATCCTGCCAGTAGTCATATGCTTGTCTCAAAGATTAAGCCATGCATGTCTCAGTACAAGCCGCATTAAGGTGAAACCGCGAATGGCTCATTAAATCAGTTATGGTTCCTTAGATCGTACCCACGTTACTTGGATAACTGTGGTAATTCTAGAGCTAATACATGCAAACAGAGTCCCGACCAGAGATGGAAGGGACGCTTTTATTAGATCAAAACCAATCGGTCGGCTCGTCCGGTCCGTTTGCCTTGGTGACTCTGAATAACTTTGGGCTGATCGCACGGTCCTCGTACCGGCGACGCATCTTTCAAATGTCTGCCTTATCAACTGTCGATGGTAGGTTCTGCGCCTACCATGGTTGTAACGGGTAACGGGGAATCAGGGTTCGATTCCGGAGAGGGAGCCTGAGAAACGGCTACCACATCCAAGGAAGGCAGCAGGCGCGCAAATTACCCACTCCCGGCACGGGGAGGTAGTGACGAAAAATAACGATACGGGACTCATCCGAGGCCCCGTAATCGGAATGAGTACACTTTAAATCCTTTAACGAGTATCTATTGGAGGGCAAGTCTGGTGCCAGCAGCCGCGGTAATTCCAGCTCCAATAGCGTATATTAAAGTTGTTGCGGTTAAAAAGCTCGTAGTTGGATTTGTGTCCCACGCTGTTGGTTCACCGCCCGTCGGTGTTTAACTGGCATGTATCGTGGGACGTCCTGCCGGTGGGGCGAGCTGAAGGCGTGCGACGCGCCTCGTGCGTGCTCGTGCGTCCCGAGGCGGACCCCGTTGCAATCCTACCAGGGTGCTCTTGAGTGAGTGTCTCGGTGGGCCGGCACGTTTACTTTGAACAAATTAGAGTGCTTAAAGCAGGCAAGCCCGCCTGAATACTGTGTGCATGGAATAATGGAATAGGACCTCGGTTCTATTTTGTTGGTTTTCGGAACCCGAGGTAATGATTAATAGGGACAGGCGGGGGCATTCGTATTGCGACGTTAGAGGTGAAATTCTTGGATCGTCGCAAGACGAACAGAAGCGAAAGCATTTGCCAAGTATGTTTTCATTAATCAAGAACGAAAGTTAGAGGTTCGAAGGCGATCAGATACCGCCCTAGTTCTAACCATAAACGATGCCAGCCAGCGATCCGCCGCAGTTCCTCCGATGACTCGGCGGGCAGCCTCCGGGAAACCAAAGCTTTTGGGTTCCGGGGGAAGTATGGTTGCAAAGCTGAAACTTAAAGGAATTGACGGAAGGGCACCACCAGGAGTGGAGCCTGCGGCTTAATTTGACTCAACACGGGAAACCTCACCAGGCCCGGACACCGGAAGGATTGACAGATTGATAGCTCTTTCTTGATTCGGTGGGTGGTGGTGCATGGCCGTTCTTAGTTGGTGGAGCGATTTGTCTGGTTAATTCCGATAACGAACGAGACTCTAGCCTGCTAACTAGTCGCGTGACATCCTTCGTGCTGTCAGCGATTACTTTTCTTCTTAGAGGGA
>NW_025726144.1:52500-60000 GCF_021461395.2 Schistocerca americana | reverse complement strand
CCTGCATCCTCTGTCGACAACAGCACCCCAACGCCAGCGCCTCTGCCGCACGAAGTCGTGGACCGGCAATCACTCCACCTGCACCCGTTCGTGCCCCACCCCAACCGCCCAACCCGCAACTCCAGCGGATGAACGGCGGACTTTGCTCGCACGCGCAATGTGCAATCCACCCCTATAACGTGCGTTTCATGAAGAGTTATGTCCAATATGCGACATTCCCGCTGTCCCTATACATGAGCTGCGAGCTGTACCACTTACGAGCTACAGACGCGATCGCGTTGCTCTCTGTACGAATGCAGATGCTCAGCGGTCAGCTAGGAGGCGCTCCATCCATGTCGGTACCGGTGAGCGTTGCACTCGCAGTCGCAAAAACGTACGGCAAGTATATTACTCGGAAGAGTCAATGACAGTCCAAGCCCCCCTGCGTGGGAAGAGTCTTTCTAGGCCATGACCCACCGGAAGGGCGCAGCGTCCCCCACCCCAGACATGTGACGTCACACTATCGGTATTGACGACTAGACTGATTCCTTATAATCATTTGCCATACACCGGTGGAAGCTGCCGAGACGAGTAACTACATGGCGGCCTCGCCGTGTCACTAATGTACAGAGATACAACAGTTTCGACTGGAACCGGATGAAACGTATACACGGCGCTGATTAGTAATAGATAGAGCCATCAAAATACAGATAATGTATACAACTGTCCGTATACATGCTGAAAGACTCTGCTCACAATCACAACCACACGTCAGCCAGACACTCTTATCACGCACTACTCTCTGCCTGTAACAGGCACAGAGACAATATGTAAGCACCAGCATGGAACAACACCCAGTGCATCCTCTCCGCCACATTAGACTATCCACACTATCATAACCAGACCGGGAGGTCCACTCACAAAACAGAATATCCCACCCTTCCGACAACCACCATTGCTCAGCTAAGCCACCAACACCCACACATGTCCTACACAGGGGTACACCCAACATCACAATACTGCCTCCTGTCACAGCACACAAACAATGGCAGGAATGAAAGACACAGGTCTGCCACAAGCATGGAATCAGAGCGCCGCCTGTTATGAGCCAAAGGTGCACCCTGACGTGGCAAATCAGATGATGCCGCAGTCATTTACTTACGATAATCACAATCAACAAACCGGCCCCCCCCCCCCAAAACACCTTTCCTTACAACAATGTGTACCTTAACCTAACCCGTATTGTGCCTTAACCTAACCCGTATTGTGCCTTAACCTAACCCGTATTGTGCCTTAACCTAACCCGTATTGTGCCTTAACCTAACCCGTATTGTGCCTTAACCTAACCCGTATTGTGCCTTAACCTAACCCGTATTGTGCCTTAACCTAACCCGTATTGTGCCTTAACCTAACCCGTATTGTGCCTTAACCTAACCCACGTTGTGCCTTAACCTAACCCACGTTGTGCCTTAACCTAACCCACGTTGTGCCTTAACCTAACCCACGTTGTGCCTTAACCTAACCCACGTTGTGCCTTAACCTAACCCACGTTGTGCCTTAACCTAACCCACGTTGTGCCTTAACCTAACCCGTATTGTGCCTTAACCTAACCCGTATTGTGCCTTAACCTAACCCGTATTGTGCCTTAACCTAACCCGTATTGTGCCTTAACCTAACCCGTATTGTGCCTTAACCTAACCCGTATTGTGCCTTAACCTAACCCGTATTGTGCCTTAACCTAACCCGTATTGTGCCTTAACCTAACCCGTATTGTGCCTTAACCTAACCCGTATTGTGCCTTAACCTAACCCACGTTGTGCCTTAACCTAACCCACGTTGTGCCTTAACCTAACCCACGTTGTGCCTTAACCTAACCCACGTTGTGCCTTAACCTAACCCACGTTGTGCCTTAACCTAACCCACGTTGTGCCTTAACCTAACCCACGTTGTGCCTTAACCTAACCCACGTTGTGCCTTAACCTAACCCACGTTGTGCCTTAACCTAACCCATATTGTGCCTTAACCTAACCCATATTGTGCCTTAACCTAACCCATATTGTGCCTTAACCTAACCCATATTGTGCCTTAACCTAACCCATATTGTGCCTTAACCTAACCCATATTGTGCCTTAACCTAACCCATATTGTGCCTTAACCTAACCCATATTGTGCCTTAACCTAACCCATATTGTGCCTTAACCTAACCCATATTGTGCCTTAACCTAACCCATATTGTGCCTTAACCTAACCCATATTGTGCCTTAACCTAACCCATATTGTGCCTTAACCTAACCCATATTGTGCCTTAACCTAACCCATATTGTGCCTTAACCTAACCCATATTGTGCCTTAACCTAACCCGTATTGTGCCTTAACCTAACCCGTATTGTGCCTTAACCTAACCCGTATTGTACCTTAACCTAACCCGTATTGTGCCTTAACCTAACCCGTATTGTGCCTTAACCTAACCCGTATTGTGCCTTAACCTAACCCGTATTGTGCCTTAACCTAACCCGTATTGTGCCTTAACCTAACCCGTATTGTGCCTTAACCTAACCCGTATTGTGCCTTAACCTAACCCGTATTGTGCCTTAACCTAACCCGTATTGTGCCTTAACCTAACCCGTATTGTGCCTTAACCTAACCCGTATTGTGCCTTAACCTAACCCGTATTGTGCCTTAACCTAACCCGTATTGTGCCTTAACCTAACCCACGTTGTGCCTTAACCTAACCCACGTTGTGCCTTAACCTAACCCACGTTGTGCCTTAACCTAACCCACGTTGTGCCTTAACCTAACCCACGTTGTGCCTTAACCTAACCCACGTTGTGCCTTAACCTAACCCACGTTGTGCCTTAACCTAACCCATATTGTGCCTTAACCTAACCCATATTGTGCCTTAACCTAACCCATATTGTGCCTTAACCTAACCCATATTGTGCCTTAACCTAACCCATATTGTGCCTTAACCTAACCCATATTGTGCCTTAACCTAACCCATATTGTGCCTTAACCTAACCCATATTGTGCCTTAACCTAACCCATATTGTGCCTTAACCTAACCCATATTGTGCCTTAACCTAACCCATATTGTGCCTTAACCTAACCCATATTGTGCCTTAACCTAACCCATATTGTGCCTTAACCTAACCCATATTGTGCCTTAACCTAACCCATATTGTGCCTTAACCTAACCCATATTGTGCCTTAACCTAACCCATATTGTGCCTTAACCTAACCCATATTGTGCCTTAACCTAACCCATATTGTGCCTTAACCTAACCCATATTGTGCCTTAACCTAACCCATATTGTGCCTTAACCTAACCCATATTGTGCCTTAACCTAACCCATATTGTGCCTTAACCTAACCCATATTGTGCCTTAACCTAACCCATATTGTGCCTTAACCTAACCCATATTGTGCCTTAACCTAACCCATATTGTGCCTTAACCTAACCCATATTGTGCCTTAACCTAACCTATATTGCGCCTTAACCTAACCCATGTTGCGCCTTAACCTAACCTATGTTGCGCCTTAACCTAACCTACGTTGCGCCTTAACCTAACCTACGTTGCGCCTTAACCTAACCTATATTGCGCCTTAACCTAACCTATATTGCGCCTTAACCTAACCTATATTGCGCCTTAACCTAACCTATATTGCGCCTTAACCTAACCTACGTTGCGCCTTAACCTAACCCACGTTGCGCCTTAACCTAACCCACGTTGCGCCTTAACCCAACCCACGTTGCGCCTTAACCCAACCCACGTTGCGCCTTAACCCAACCCACGTTGGGCCTTAACCCAACCCACGTTGCGCCTTAACCCAACCCACGTTGGGCCTTAACCCAACACACGTTGGGCCTTAACCCAACACACGTTGGGCCTTAACCCAACACACGTTGGGCCTTAACCCAACACACGTTGGGCCTTAACCCAACACACGTTGGGCCTTAACCCAACACACGTTGGGCCTTAACCCAACACACGTTGGGCCTTAACCCAACACACGTTGGGCCTTAACCCAACACACGTTGGGCCTTAACCCAACACACGTTGGGCCTTAACCCAACACACGTTGGGCCTTAACCCAACACACGTTGGGCCTTAACCCAACACACGTTGGGCCTTAACCCGCTCTGTAATTGTCATACGACGCGTTAAATTAGTGTAGTGTTGCCTAACTGCAACCCCCGCAATATAGTTTGCTACTCGCACTGCCTGGTCCCCAGTGTATCGCTTCATGTTAAACACCTTGCAGCGATACACTGTAATGTGGATGGCAGCAGGACGTACATGCTCAATGCCCTTCGCAGTTGTTCATTGGCATTCGCATGGCGAAGCACTTAGCCTACGCTGTGGTACGGCCTGTGTCAACTGTCCGCTGATGTTGTACGTCCAAATCACACACTGTACTGCACATTGGTCCTCATGTACTGAATGATACATCGTGGTACATGTGACCGTACAACGACTGCGCCAACAACGGCGAACCATGCGGTCCAACTGTTGTGCACTCAGCTATGTGTCGTCTCCCTATAAGAGCCGGATTGCAGTGTGGTATGCCCTGGATGGCGATCAGCATGAGCCGTCTGTTGATGTAGTGGCGCGTGTTGTCAGACGTAGTCGTCTCTTCTCACACACCGTGACAGCATGGTGCACTGCGTTCCACATCTGCGACATGCGACAGAGGCCGGTTGACAGTCGTTCGCGCAATGGACATCGCATACGTACGGGGGCCACCTTCCACGTGTTCGCGAAGCGTGCACATGTTGTTGCGTGTATGTGGGCAGACATAGTGTGTCGTGACACCTGACACAGGCATGCAACAATCGTTGAATTTGCAAATGGCGATGGACGTCTACGTTTGCTGGTGACGTTACGCAAATGAACAACTGGTAAACCGTTGTGGTGCGGTTGTTCTCGCTAGAGGTGAATCAGTGATGGCGACGATCGGTTGAGCTACCAACCGGTTGTTTCAGCGATACCCACCATGCCCACGAACGTGAATGGCATGTGGGTGTGAAGCGATACGCGGCGGTGGCTGGGTGGGACCGTCCCCGGCCGGTGAGGGGGGGCCTCCCGGCGTGCTGGCCGCGCGGTGCGTGGGCGCACGCGCTACAGCCGGCTGGTGGGGGCGGCCAGTGGCAGGCGCGCCGGCCGACGGAGGCGGCAGGCGGCGCAGCTGCGCGCCGGCGCACCCTGCACGCGGCGCCGTGCGGCCAAAGTAGGTCCTCGCGGGCCCGGTGCGAAGCGCGGTGGACATCTGCAGTGTGCTGGTCCGATTGAGGACTGTGTGCGCTGAGGATGCGCCGCCGCCCGGCGCTCGGCGCCGCGACGCCGTCTGCTGCTCGGTCGCCTCTGCGGTTCTCGCAGGTGGTTTGTATCGCAGCTGTGCGGACGCGTTGGCGCGTGCGCTGTGCTGGGAGAGTTCGCTTCGGCACCCAAGTGGGGCTTTTGTCCTTCTGTGGCGCTGGCGTTGGAGCTGCCGGCCACCGTAGGTGGCGCGTGTTGTCTCCCGCCGGCAATGCCACGACAGCACGCTCCCGGGCCTCTGTCGGCAGCGGCAAGCTCAGTTGGGAGCACGGGTGGTCGCACCTAAAGCGTCTACTCGCCAAACTCCGGGCGATTGCGCCTCTCTCGAACCCGACCAAGTACTTAGGACGGCGCTGCGCGCCGCCGGGACCTGAGAGGGTTTCGAGGTGTATCGTGCAGGGGAGCTCAGCCTCCTCCTGTTTGCAGAATAATTGAGCGGACGCTTGCGTGTTCGCGCGGGCCCCCGGGACACACTCCCGGGCGGCCGGCTGCTCAGCTCTAGTTGACGCAGCTCCCTGGTTGATCCTGCCAGTAGTCATATGCTTGTCTCAAAGATTAAGCCATGCATGTCTCAGTACAAGCCGCATTAAGGTGAAACCGCGAATGGCTCATTAAATCAGTTATGGTTCCTTAGATCGTACCCACGTTACTTGGATAACTGTGGTAATTCTAGAGCTAATACATGCAAACAGAGTCCCGACCAGAGATGGAAGGGACGCTTTTATTAGATCAAAACCAATCGGTCGGCTCGTCCGGTCCGTTTGCCTTGGTGACTCTGAATAACTTTGGGCTGATCGCACGGTCCTCGTACCGGCGACGCATCTTTCAAATGTCTGCCTTATCAACTGTCGATGGTAGGTTCTGCGCCTACCATGGTTGTAACGGGTAACGGGGAATCAGGGTTCGATTCCGGAGAGGGAGCCTGAGAAACGGCTACCACATCCAAGGAAGGCAGCAGGCGCGCAAATTACCCACTCCCGGCACGGGGAGGTAGTGACGAAAAATAACGATACGGGACTCATCCGAGGCCCCGTAATCGGAATGAGTACACTTTAAATCCTTTAACGAGTATCTATTGGAGGGCAAGTCTGGTGCCAGCAGCCGCGGTAATTCCAGCTCCAATAGCGTATATTAAAGTTGTTGCGGTTAAAAAGCTCGTAGTTGGATTTGTGTCCCACGCTGTTGGTTCACCGCCCGTCGGTGTTTAACTGGCATGTATCGTGGGACGTCCTGCCGGTGGGGCGAGCTGAAGGCGTGCGACGCGCCTCGTGCGTGCTCGTGCGTCCCGAGGCGGACCCCGTTGCAATCCTACCAGGGTGCTCTTGAGTGAGTGTCTCGGTGGGCCGGCACGTTTACTTTGAACAAATTAGAGTGCTTAAAGCAGGCAAGCCCGCCTGAATACTGTGTGCATGGAATAATGGAATAGGACCTCGGTTCTATTTTGTTGGTTTTCGGAACCCGAGGTAATGATTAATAGGGACAGGCGGGGGCATTCGTATTGCGACGTTAGAGGTGAAATTCTTGGATCGTCGCAAGACGAACAGAAGCGAAAGCATTTGCCAAGTATGTTTTCATTAATCAAGAACGAAAGTTAGAGGTTCGAAGGCGATCAGATACCGCCCTAGTTCTAACCATAAACGATGCCAGCCAGCGATCCGCCGCAGTTCCTCCGATGACTCGGCGGGCAGCCTCCGGGAAACCAAAGCTTTTGGGTTCCGGGGGAAGTATGGTTGCAAAGCTGAAACTTAAAGGAATTGACGGAAGGGCACCACCAGGAGTGGAGCCTGCGGCTTAATTTGACTCAACACGGGAAACCTCACCAGGCCCGGACACCGGAAGGATTGACAGATTGATAGCTCTTTCTTGATTCGGTGGGTGGTGGTGCATGGCCGTTCTTAGTTGGTGGAGCGATTTGTCTGGTTAATTCCGATAACGAACGAGACTCTAGCCTGCTAACTAGTCGCGTGACATCCTTCGTGCTGTCAGCGATTACTTTTCTTCTTAGAGGGACAGGCGGCTTCTAGCCGCACGAGATTGAGCAATAACAGGTCTGTGATGCCCTTAGATGTTCTGGGCCGCACGCGCGCTACACTGAAGGAATCAGCGTGTCTTCCTAGGCCGAAAGGTCGGGGTAACCCGCTGAACCTCCTTCGTGCTAGGGATTGGGGCTTGCAATTGTTCCCCATGAACGAGGAATTCCCAG
>NW_025726144.1:47500-50000 GCF_021461395.2 Schistocerca americana | reverse complement strand
TCGGAATCCGCTAAGGAGTGTGTAACAACTCACCTGCCGAAGCAACTAGCCCTGAAAATGGATGGCGCTGAAGCGTCGTGCCTATACTCGGCCGTCAGTCTGGCAGTCATGGCCGGTCCTTGCGGCCGGCCGCGAAGCCCTGACGAGTAGGAGGGTCGCGGCGGTGGGCGCAGAAGGGTCTGGGCGTGAGCCTGCCTGGAGCCGCCGTCGGTGCAGATATTGGTGGTAGTAGCAAATACTCCAGCGAGGCCCTGGAGGGCTGACGCGGAGAAGGGTTTCGTGTGAACAGCCGTTGCACACGAGTCAGTCGATCCTAAGCCCTAGGAGAAATCCGATGTTGATGGGGGCCGTCATAGCATGATGCACTTTGTGCTGGCCCCCGTTGGGCGAAAGGGAATCCGGTTCCTATTCCGGAACCCGGCAGCGGAACCGATACAAGTCGGGCCCCTCTTTTAGAGATGCTCGTCGGGGTAACCCAAAAGGACCCGGAGACGCCGTCGGGAGATCGGGGAAGAGTTTTCTTTTCTGCATGAGCGTTCGAGTTCCCTGGAATCCTCTAGCAGGGAGATAGGGTTTGGAACGCGAAGAGCACCGCAGTTGCGGCGGTGTCCCGATCTTCCCCTCGGACCTTGAAAATCCGGGAGAGGGCCACGTGGAGGTGTCGCGCCGGTTCGTACCCATATCCGCAGCAGGTCTCCAAGGTGAAGAGCCTCTAGTCGATAGAATAATGTAGGTAAGGGAAGTCGGCAAATTGGATCCGTAACTTCGGGATAAGGATTGGCTCTGAGGATCGGGGCGTGTCGGGCTTGGTCGGGAAGTGGGTCAGCGCTAACGTGCCGGGCCTGGGCGAGGTGAGTGCCGTAGGGGTGCCGGTAAGTGCGGGCGTTTAGCGCGGGCGTGGTCTGCTCTCGCCGTTGGTTGGCCTCGTGCTGGCCGGCGGTGCAGGATGCGCGCGCCTGCGCGGCGTTCGCGCCCCGGTGCTTCAACCTGCGTGCAGGATCCGAGCTCGGTCCCGTGCCTTGGCCTCCCACGGATCTTCCTTGCTGCGAGGCCGCGTCCGCCTTAGCGTGCTCCTCCGGGGGCGCGCGGGTGCGCGGATTCTCTTCGGCCGCCATTCAACGATCAACTCAGAACTGGCGCGGACTGGGGGAATCCGACTGTCTAATTAAAACAAAGCATTGCGATGGCCCTAGCGGGTGTTGACGCAATGTGATTTCTGCCCAGTGCTCTGAATGTCAACGTGAAGAAATTCAAGCAAGCGCGGGTAAACGGCGGGAGTAACTATGACTCTCTTAAGGTGGCCAAGTGGCGGCGGTGTGGCTGCATCCGGACTTGGCTTCTCGAAGTGCGGTCTTGATGTAGTCGTGCTGCTGCTGCGAGGTGCCTTCCTTGGGTTATAGTTACAGGGAGAGTGATGCGCAATACATGGGCCTAGCCCTCTTAGCCTCTCCTCTCCTGCGGTCTTCTCCCCTTCTCGTGGGCCCGCTGATTTCGCAGAGTGGAAGACCGCACCAGGGGCTTGGGGGGGTTACCAGCCCCCCCTCGCACTATCCCTTTTTTTAGTTGGGGGCAGTAAGCAGAGAATAAGTGGTGGCCCTTCCGCTGAAGGTGCCACCCCAACTCCCCCAGCACCTAGCCGGCCAACCGGCCGTGCCGAAAATCTTGTAACTTTTGCAGCTATGTATACCTGTAGTGAGTGCCACCGCAGCTTTACAACCAAGAACGGTCTCGGGGTCCATCGCCGCCGCCAACATCTTGCGGCCGCCAACGCGGAGATCGTCACGGAGAGGCATCGCGCGAGGTGGACGGAGGAAGAAGTCCTGTCGCTCGCCAAGGCAGAGGCCGAACTGTTCCTCGAGAGGGACGCCCGGTTCTTCTTTGTAAATCAAGAGCTCATCAGGATGTTCCCCGACCGAACGCTTGAGGCAATCAAGTGCCGACGGCGGCAAGCTGCCCACAAGCAGCTTGTCCGCCAATTCATGGAGGCGCTTGAGATCGGTCGGGGGGAAGAGCCGGCGTCCCGCCGGGGAGCGGCGAGCCCGCTGCCTGACGCGGGCGAGGCCGCTGCGCCGCCCGTCGACGCAGCCGAGGACTTCGCGGCCGACACCACCGGGCCGCCGCCGGAGGGGCCGACTGACGCCGCCATCTGGGAGCATCTGGCGGGGCTACCCGCTTCCGCCCAGCGTTTCTCTGCCCTGGATCGTGTCATCGGTCTGGGGCGGGGCACGCCGCCCGATGTCATCCTGGGCATGCTCCCGGATGCCCTTGCGTCGGTCGGGTCCAGAGGGGAGAGATCGATCACCAGGACACAGCGGCCGCGCCAACCATCGAAGCGGCCGCCTGCCGCGCCGCCGACGCAGAAGCGCAAGCGGCGCCGCTGGGAGTACGCGAGAACGCAGGATGCCTTCCGACGGTCGCGTGCGCGTTGCGTGCGCGGCCTCTTGGATGGCACCCTGCTCCAGCCGCCACCTGCCATCCCTGGTCTGCTGGACTTCTGGGC
>NW_025726144.1:37500-42500 GCF_021461395.2 Schistocerca americana | reverse complement strand
GTCCAATATGCGACATTCCCGCTGTCCCTATACATGAGCTGCGAGCTGTACCACTTACGAGCTACAGACGCGATCGCGTTGCTCTCTGTACGAATGCAGATGCTCAGCGGTCAGCTAGGAGGCGCTCCATCCATGTCGGTACCGGTGAGCGTTGCACTCGCAGTCGCAAAAACGTACGGCAAGTATATTACTCGGAAGAGTCAATGACAGTCCAAGCCCCCCTGCGTGGGAAGAGTCTTTCTAGGCCATGACCCACCGGAAGGGCGCAGCGTCCCCCACCCCAGACATGTGACGTCACACTATCGGTATTGACGACTAGACTGATTCCTTATAATCATTTGCCATACACCGGTGGAAGCTGCCGAGACGAGTAACTACATGGCGGCCTCGCCGTGTCACTAATGTACAGAGATACAACAGTTTCGACTGGAACCGGATGAAACGTATACACGGCGCTGATTAGTAATAGATAGAGCCATCAAAATACAGATAATGTATACAACTGTCCGTATACATGCTGAAAGACTCTGCTCACAATCACAACCACACGTCAGCCAGACACTCTTATCACGCACTACTCTCTGCCTGTAACAGGCACAGAGACAATATGTAAGCACCAGCATGGAACAACACCCAGTGCATCCTCTCCGCCACATTAGACTATCCACACTATCATAACCAGACCGGGAGGTCCACTCACAAAACAGAATATCCCACCCTTCCGACAACCACCATTGCTCAGCTAAGCCACCAACACCCACACATGTCCTACACAGGGGTACACCCAACATCACAATACTGCCTCCTGTCACAGCACACAAACAATGGCAGGAATGAAAGACACAGGTCTGCCACAAGCATGGAATCAGAGCGCCGCCTGTTATGAGCCAAAGGTGCACCCTGACGTGGCAAATCAGATGATGCCGCAGTCATTTACTTACGATAATCACAATCAACAAACCGGCCCCCCCCCCCCCCCCAAAACACCTTTCCTTACAACAATGTGTACCTTAACCTAACCCGTATTGTGCCTTAACCTAACCCGTATTGTGCCTTAACCTAACCCGTATTGTGCCTTAACCTAACCCGTATTGTGCCTTAACCTAACCCGTATTGTGCCTTAACCTAACCCGTATTGTGCCTTAACCTAACCCGTATTGTGCCTTAACCTAACCCGTATTGTGCCTTAACCTAACCCGTATTGTGCCTTAACCTAACCCGTATTGTGCCTTAACCTAACCCACGTTGTGCCTTAACCTAACCCACGTTGTGCCTTAACCTAACCCACGTTGTGCCTTAACCTAACCCACGTTGTGCCTTAACCTAACCCACGTTGTGCCTTAACCTAACCCACGTTGTGCCTTAACCTAACCCACGTTGTGCCTTAACCTAACCCGTATTGTGCCTTAACCTAACCCGTATTGTGCCTTAACCTAACCCGTATTGTGCCTTAACCTAACCCGTATTGTGCCTTAACCTAACCCGTATTGTGCCTTAACCTAACCCGTATTGTGCCTTAACCTAACCCGTATTGTGCCTTAACCTAACCCGTATTGTGCCTTAACCTAACCCGTATTGTGCCTTAACCTAACCCGTATTGTGCCTTAACCTAACCCGTATTGTGCCTTAACCTAACCCACGTTGTGCCTTAACCTAACCCACGTTGTGCCTTAACCTAACCCACGTTGTGCCTTAACCTAACCCACGTTGTGCCTTAACCTAACCCACGTTGTGCCTTAACCTAACCCACGTTGTGCCTTAACCTAACCCACGTTGTGCCTTAACCTAACCCACGTTGTGCCTTAACCTAACCCACGTTGTGCCTTAACCTAACCCATATTGTGCCTTAACCTAACCCATATTGTGCCTTAACCTAACCCATATTGTGCCTTAACCTAACCCATATTGTGCCTTAACCTAACCCATATTGTGCCTTAACCTAACCCATATTGTGCCTTAACCTAACCCATATTGTGCCTTAACCTAACCCATATTGTGCCTTAACCTAACCCATATTGTGCCTTAACCTAACCCATATTGTGCCTTAACCTAACCCATATTGTGCCTTAACCTAACCCATATTGTGCCTTAACCTAACCCATATTGTGCCTTAACCTAACCCATATTGTGCCTTAACCTAACCCATATTGTGCCTTAACCTAACCCGTATTGTGCCTTAACCTAACCCGTATTGTGCCTTAACCTAACCCGTATTGTACCTTAACCTAACCCGTATTGTGCCTTAACCTAACCCGTATTGTGCCTTAACCTAACCCGTATTGTGCCTTAACCTAACCCGTATTGTGCCTTAACCTAACCCGTATTGTGCCTTAACCTAACCCGTATTGTGCCTTAACCTAACCCGTATTGTGCCTTAACCTAACCCGTATTGTGCCTTAACCTAACCCGTATTGTGCCTTAACCTAACCCGTATTGTGCCTTAACCTAACCCGTATTGTGCCTTAACCTAACCCGTATTGTGCCTTAACCTAACCCACGTTGTGCCTTAACCTAACCCACGTTGTGCCTTAACCTAACCCACGTTGTGCCTTAACCTAACCCACGTTGTGCCTTAACCTAACCCACGTTGTGCCTTAACCTAACCCACGTTGTGCCTTAACCTAACCCACGTTGTGCCTTAACCTAACCCACGTTGTGCCTTAACCTAACCCACGTTGTGCCTTAACCTAACCCATATTGTGCCTTAACCTAACCCATATTGTGCCTTAACCTAACCCATATTGTGCCTTAACCTAACCCATATTGTGCCTTAACCTAACCCATATTGTGCCTTAACCTAACCCATATTGTGCCTTAACCTAACCCATATTGTGCCTTAACCTAACCCATATTGTGCCTTAACCTAACCCATATTGTGCCTTAACCTAACCCATATTGTGCCTTAACCTAACCCATATTGTGCCTTAACCTAACCCATATTGTGCCTTAACCTAACCCATATTGTGCCTTAACCTAACCCATATTGTGCCTTAACCTAACCCATATTGTGCCTTAACCTAACCCATATTGTGCCTTAACCTAACCCATATTGTGCCTTAACCTAACCCATATTGTGCCTTAACCTAACCCATATTGTGCCTTAACCTAACCCATATTGTGCCTTAACCTAACCCATATTGTGCCTTAACCTAACCCATATTGTGCCTTAACCTAACCCATATTGTGCCTTAACCTAACCCATATTGTGCCTTAACCTAACCCATATTGTGCCTTAACCTAACCCATATTGTGCCTTAACCTAACCCATATTGTGCCTTAACCTAACCTATATTGCGCCTTAACCTAACCCATGTTGCGCCTTAACCTAACCTATGTTGCGCCTTAACCTAACCTATGTTGCGCCTTAACCTAACCTACGTTGCGCCTTAACCTAACCTATATTGCGCCTTAACCTAACCTATATTGCGCCTTAACCTAACCTATATTGCGCCTTAACCTAACCTATATTGCGCCTTAACCTAACCTATATTGCGCCTTAACCTAACCTATATTGCGCCTTAACCTAACCTACGTTGCGCCTTAACCTAACCCACGTTGCGCCTTAACCTAACCCACGTTGCGCCTTAACCTAACCCACGTTGCGCCTTAACCCAACCCACGTTGGGCCTTAACCCAACCCACGTTGCGCCTTAACCCAACCCACGTTGGGCCTTAACCCAACACACGTTGGGCCTTAACCCAACACACGTTGGGCCTTAACCCAACACACGTTGGGCCTTAACCCAACACACGTTGGGCCTTAACCCAACACACGTTGGGCCTTAACCCAACACACGTTGGGCCTTAACCCAACACACGTTGGGCCTTAACCCAACACACGTTGGGCCTTAACCCAACACACGTTGGGCCTTAACCCAACACACGTTGGGCCTTAACCCAACACACGTTGGGCCTTAACCCAACACACGTTGGGCCTTAACCCAACACACGTTGGGCCTTAACCCAACACACGTTGGGCCTTAACCCAACACACGTTGGGCCTTAACCCGCTCTGTAATTGTCATACGACGCGTTAAATTAGTGTAGTGTTGCCTAACTGCAACCCCCGCAATATAGTTTGCTACTCGCACTGCCTGGTCCCCAGTGTATCGCTTCATGTTAAACACCTTGCAGCGATACACTGTAATGTGGATGGCAGCAGGACGTACATGCTCAATGCCCTTCGCAGTTGTTCATTGGCATTCGCATGGCGAAGCACTTAGCCTACGCTGTGGTACGGCCTGTGTCAACTGTCCGCTGATGTTGTACGTCCAAATCACACACTGTACTGCACATTGGTCCTCATGTACTGAATGATACATCGTGGTACATGTGACCGTACAACGACTGCGCCAACAACGGCGAACCATGCGGTCCAACTGTTGTGCACTCAGCTATGTGTCGTCTCCCTATAAGAGCCGGATTGCAGTGTGGTATGCCCTGGATGGCGATCAGCATGAGCCGTCTGTTGATGTAGTGGCGCGTGTTGTCAGACGTAGTCGTCTCTTCTCACACACCGTGACAGCATGGTGCACTGCGTTCCACATCTGCGACATGCGACAGAGGCCGGTTGACAGTCGTTCGCGCAATGGACATCGCATACGTACGGGGGCCACCTTCCACGTGTTCGCGAAGCGTGCACATGTTGTTGCGTGTATGTGGGCAGACATAGTGTGTCGTGACACCTGACACAGGCATGCAACAATCGTTGAATTTGCAAATGGCGATGGACGTCTACGTTTGCTGGTGACGTTACGCAAATGAACAACTGGTAAACCGTTGTGGTGCGGTTGTTCTCGCTAGAGGTGAATCAGTGATGGCGACGATCGGTTGAGCTACCAACCGGTTGTTTCAGCGATACCCACCATGCCCACGAACGTGAATGGCATGTGGGTGTGAAGCGATACGCGGCGGTGGCTGGGTGGGACCGTCCCCGGCCGGTGAGGGGGGGCCTCCCGGCGTGCTGGCCGCGCGGTGCGTGGGCGCACGCGCTACAGCCG
>NW_025726144.1:25000-30000 GCF_021461395.2 Schistocerca americana | reverse complement strand
TGAATATGGTTTTATTTATATTATGTGATAAATAATTCAAGATATAAAACTGCTACTGTAAAGTCGTGCGTGCGCCGATGCGCCGTTCCTTAGAACTCCCACGCGGCGACAAAACCGGCACTCTGCAGCTCCCAGATTAGTTAGAAAATTCTGTATGGAATAGTATCTTGTAGTGTACTCTTTGCTCTCTTCGAAAGTGCTTTCAATGTTCCTGTGTGATGGATAGTTTAAGAAATAAAACAGTCAACGTAAAGTCTTGCAAGTGCCGACACCCCGCTCCGTAGAAACTCCAGCGTGGTGACAAAACCGTCGGTCTGTAACCCTCATTGTACTTAGCAAAAATCTTTAGTGTATAAGGTCCTTTAGTTTGCTCTCTCCATGTTCTGAATATGCTTGTAGTTTTGCTGTCTGACTTATAACCTAAGAAATAAAACTGTGAAAGTAAGATCGTGTGCGCGCCTACGCGCTGTTCCCTAGGAGCTCTCACGCCGCGACAAAACCGGCGTTCTGCAGCCCCCATATTAGTTAGGAAAATTCCGTAGAGAATAGTTTCTTGTAGTGTACTCTATGTTTATTCCGAATATGCTTCCAATTTTCTTGTGTGATGAATAGTTTTAGAACTATAACTGTCTATGCAAAGTCGCGTATGTACCGACGCCCCGCTCTGTCGGAAATCCTGCGCGGTGACAAAACCGTCGGCTTGCGGCCCTAACTTTCGCTAGCAAAAATTCTTTAGTGTGTAGGTTCCTTAGTGTGCTCTATTCTCCCATTGAATATGCTTCTAGTTTTGTCGTGAGACGGAAAAATTTGTGAAACAGAACTGTCAATGTAAAGTTGTGCGTGCGCTGACGCGCCGTTCCCTAAAAACTGTCACGCGGTAACAAATCCGGCGCCCTGCAGCCCCCACATTAGTTAGATAAATTTCTGTAGTAAATAGTTCCTTTTAGTGTGATTTATGCTCTTTTCGAATATGCTCTCAACTTTCCTGTGTGATGGGTAGTTTGGGAAACAAAACCGTCTATGTAAAGTCGGGCGTGCGCCAACGTGCGTTTCTGTAGAAACTCCAGCGCGGTGACAAAACCGTCCGTCTCCTGCCTTCACCCCAGTTACGTATATTCTATAGTGTGTAGGTTCCTGTAGTGGGACATCCGCCTCACAAATATGTATTTAGTTTAGATGTCGTGCGCTTAGCCCAAGTGATATAGCTGTTAAATTTGTGTAGTGTGTGAGCCACGCGTCCTTCCCTAGAGACTCTCACAGGGCTACAAAAGTGCGTGTCTGCGGTCCCCACCTTAGCTGGAAAAGTCTGTAGCTATAGGGTTTTGTTGTTCAACTCATGCGCTTTCGAAGTGTGTATGTAGTTCAGCTGTAGGATAAGTAGTATAGGAAATAAAATTATTATTGTAACGTCGTACGTGCGCCCACGCGCCGTTCGGTATAAACTCCCGCACGCTCCATACTAGAAGCGACGCCTCCCTCTGCCCAGCTCAAGCCAATATCAGAATGCGGGGTTAAAAAAAACAGCCGCGAATTGTGGAGCCCTGGCGCACAGCAGAAGGCAGGTAGCGATAGAAATACTCGAAGGCCGCAACAGCGAAAGCGGTCGCGTGCCACAGCCGTCCAGGGCGCGAGAGGCTCGTCCCCAGCGGGGCAGTGTATGCCTGCTCCAAGGCCGCGCGCCTAGGCTCGTCCCCAGCGCGGCAGCTGCTCGTCGCGCAGCGCACGGCAGCCGCTGCTAATCGCACCGACCTAGCTTGGCGTCAGAAAGGCGGCCAGCCCCAAGATGGGGCAAAATAAGGACGCAGATCTAGAAAGTAGTGTTAGAAAAAGCACACAGGTTACAGCCATGACAACCGAAATAGCCGAAAAGTCAAAGACAGGTGATTTGCAAACAATGGTAGAAATGAGGGAAGAGCTAGAAGCATATATGTTCAATGAAAACAACAGGATAAACAACGTACAAAAGAAATTCTTGTTAGGGAAAATGGCTGCTTATGAGCAGATTCTAAGAAAATACGAGATGGAAATAGCGCAGCTCAAAACAGAGTTGAAATGTCTAAAGGAATCTCCCCCAGCAGTGGAACAACCACCTGTGAGCTATGCCACTGCAGTCAGCGCAAGAAAAGCCAAAACCGATACAAAAGCAATGCCAAACCAGACCCCAAAAGTTCTTGTCTTTAGACCAGCAGACGGAAAACAGCCAGAGAAGCAGCTACAAGACACCATAGAAGACATTGTAAAAGGAACACTGAAGGACGTAAAGATCACGAAATGTAGGACTCTGAAGGACAGTGGTGTCATCTTAGAGGTGCCAAATGACGCTGAAGCAGAAAAAATAAAGAACTGTAAGGAAATAGGAGACTCAGGGATTACAGTAACTGACCCCAGGAAGAAAAACCCAAGGGTGATCCTGTATGATGTCCCAAGACAAATTACCGACGAAGAACTGGTAACGGAGCTCTACACAAGGAATCTTTCATCAATAGGCGGCACAAAGGAGGGAGCTGAGACAGGAATAAGAGCACTGTTTAAAACAGGTCCAAGGAACACAGATACTGTAAACATCGTCCTGGAAATGGAAGCAAAGTACTGGCATCACCTGATGGCACAAGGACGAGCATATATAAACTGTACCTCTCACAGGCTGCAGAATTTCAACAAGGCAACCAGATGCTACAAATGCCATGGTTTTGGGCACACAACACAAACTTGCAGAAGTGCTGAAACAATCTGTGGGCACTGTGCAGCACCAGGACATAGCATTAAGGAATGCAGTAACAGGAACAAGACACCACAGTGTGCAAACTGCAAGCACTGGAAGAAGCCACATAACCACTCAGTAATGGACAAAAACTGCCCCGAATATGTCAGATTCATGGCGAAAGAAGAACAAAGAACTGAATATGGCCAGTAACACTTCTACGCCACAGTCCCCAGGTCGACAGGTAGCTGACGTGAACACAAAGTCCAGTACCCTCAAGATTCTCCAACTAAACGGGCAGAGATCCAAAGTAGTACCTAGTCAAGCATCACTTAAGATGGAAGAGGAAAACCTTGACATTATTCTTATCCAAGAGCCCTATTTAATGGAAAATAAGATCAAAGGATATCCTCTAGGCTTCCACCTAGTATACAGCAGCAACCATGGAGTACCGAAAGCAGCCATAGGAATACGAAACACAAACTTGACAATTCTGCAGATAACCTCCCTTTGTGATGCTCATACCGCTGTAGCTGCAGTAACCGGCGATTTTGGTGAAATATACTTAATAAGCCTGTACTGCCAGTTCAATACCCCAATTGATGAATATTTGCATCGACTGGATACCATCATCCACGAAACCCAAGGAAAAGCCTTCATAATAGCAATGGATGCGAATGCCATGTCACCACTATGGCACAGCCAGGACACAGATGAAGCAGGACGAAAACTAGAGGATTTCATCTTCCAACATGGCTTAACTGTAATAAATAGAGACTCACCGTTAACAACTTTCAGTGGGCCAGCTGGGGAAAATAACATCGACGTAACACTTTGCTCAGCAAACATGTCAAGGATGGTCTCTAGATGGATGATTCAAGAGGAATGGACCTCAAGTGACCACAGGGCGATCACGTTTGAGATCTCAAAACAACATAGGGAGAGGGTCATAGAAGAGCTACTGAGATACAACACCACCTTTGCAAAATGGCAAATTTTTGATTGCCAGCTGACCACCAGAGTGGAAAACTGGCCAAACGCCGTGGGAACAAATGTAAATGAGAAAGTAGACCTCCTACAGACAGCAATACAGGAGAGCTGCAGGAAGGCCATGAGGAGAAGAACACGGCTGAAGAATGCTGTTCCTTGGTGGAATGAAACATTGACAAAAATGCGGCAGGACACAATTGCAGCTCGACACCGGCTCCAGAATGCGCGACGTGCAAATCGTGAGGCAGAAATACTGGCGGCAAAGACAACTTACAGAAGCACAAAAAATAAATATAACAAAGAAATTACGAAAGCGAAGACAGATACATGGAAGAAATGGGTAAAGGAGTGCAACAGCAATGACCCTTGGAAGCTGACCGAAAGAATCCTTCGCCCTAAATATGGCACCGAAACTGTCCTCAGTAATGTAAAAGTGGCAGGAAGAGGCCCTACAATGACCTGGCAGGAAACAGTGAAAGAACTGTTGAATAACCTACTACCGGATGACAACCCAGAGGAGGACACAATACAGCAATCAGCTGTGAAGGAGCAAAATATAGGGTACCAAAATGAAGGAAACGAGCCAGACTTCTCAGCACAAGAGATAGAGACTGCAGTGAAGGCATGCAAACCACACAAAGCCACAGGACCAGATGGCATAGATGATGCCATTATAAAGCGGATATGGGAACACAATCCTGCTCTCCTCATTGATACCTATAACAGCTGCCTTAGAGAGTCCACTTTCCCAGACAATTGGAAAATAGGAAATGTCTGCATATTACTTAAGTCTATCACAAAGCCAAGGGATGAGGTGAAGTCTTATCGACCCATCTGCCTGCTCCCTATCCTTGGCAAAGTATTAGAAAGGCTAATAGTGACCAGACTGGACAAAAGGTATGAAGAGTCAGGACTGAAGGCAACAAACCAATTTGGCTTCAGAAAGGGTGCATCCACAGAAATGGCAATCAGGCAGGTTGTCTCCAGTGCAAACTGTGAAGAAAAATATGTTGTTGTCATTTTTGTGGACGTAGCAGGCGCCTTCGACAATTTATGGTGGCCAAGTGTAATGAGGCGACTTAGAGCAATGCGTTGTCCCCAAAACATGTACCACCTAGTAGAAAACTACTTTAAGAACAGGAAGGCCACTGTCTACAGCAACTCTGGGTCAGTTACGAAAAACATCACAAAGGGCTGCCCACAAGGTTCTATCTGTGGCCCCTTTCTCTGGAACCTTGTATTTGACGAAGTGGTACAACGGAAGGATGGTGAGCAGTGGGATAAAGTGGCCTACGCAGATGATCTAGCC
>NW_025726144.1:15000-20000 GCF_021461395.2 Schistocerca americana | reverse complement strand
ACCCAACATCACAATACTGCCTCCTGTCACAGCACACAAACAATGGCAGGAATGAAAGACACAGGTCTGCCACAAGCATGGAATCAGAGCGCCGCCTGTTATGAGCCAAAGGTGCACCCTGACGTGGCAAATCAGATGATGCCGCAGTCATTTACTTACGATAATCACAATCAACAAACCGGCCCCCCCCCCCCCCAAAACACCTTTCCTTACAACAATGTGTACCTTAACCTAACCCGTATTGTGCCTTAACCTAACCCGTATTGTGCCTTAACCTAACCCGTATTGTGCCTTAACCTAACCCGTATTGTGCCTTAACCTAACCCGTATTGTGCCTTAACCTAACCCGTATTGTGCCTTAACCTAACCCGTATTGTGCCTTAACCTAACCCGTATTGTGCCTTAACCTAACCCGTATTGTGCCTTAACCTAACCCGTATTGTGCCTTAACCTAACCCACGTTGTGCCTTAACCTAACCCACGTTGTGCCTTAACCTAACCCACGTTGTGCCTTAACCTAACCCACGTTGTGCCTTAACCTAACCCACGTTGTGCCTTAACCTAACCCACGTTGTGCCTTAACCTAACCCACGTTGTGCCTTAACCTAACCCGTATTGTGCCTTAACCTAACCCGTATTGTGCCTTAACCTAACCCGTATTGTGCCTTAACCTAACCCGTATTGTGCCTTAACCTAACCCGTATTGTGCCTTAACCTAACCCGTATTGTGCCTTAACCTAACCCGTATTGTGCCTTAACCTAACCCGTATTGTGCCTTAACCTAACCCGTATTGTGCCTTAACCTAACCCGTATTGTGCCTTAACCTAACCCACGTTGTGCCTTAACCTAACCCACGTTGTGCCTTAACCTAACCCACGTTGTGCCTTAACCTAACCCACGTTGTGCCTTAACCTAACCCACGTTGTGCCTTAACCTAACCCACGTTGTGCCTTAACCTAACCCACGTTGTGCCTTAACCTAACCCACGTTGTGCCTTAACCTAACCCACGTTGTGCCTTAACCTAACCCATATTGTGCCTTAACCTAACCCATATTGTGCCTTAACCTAACCCATATTGTGCCTTAACCTAACCCATATTGTGCCTTAACCTAACCCATATTGTGCCTTAACCTAACCCATATTGTGCCTTAACCTAACCCATATTGTGCCTTAACCTAACCCATATTGTGCCTTAACCTAACCCATATTGTGCCTTAACCTAACCCATATTGTGCCTTAACCTAACCCATATTGTGCCTTAACCTAACCCATATTGTGCCTTAACCTAACCCGTATTGTGCCTTAACCTAACCCGTATTGTGCCTTAACCTAACCCGTATTGTGCCTTAACCTAACCCGTATTGTACCTTAACCTAACCCGTATTGTGCCTTAACCTAACCCGTATTGTGCCTTAACCTAACCCGTATTGTGCCTTAACCTAACCCGTATTGTGCCTTAACCTAACCCGTATTGTGCCTTAACCTAACCCGTATTGTGCCTTAACCTAACCCGTATTGTGCCTTAACCTAACCCGTATTGTGCCTTAACCTAACCCGTATTGTGCCTTAACCTAACCCGTATTGTGCCTTAACCTAACCCGTATTGTGCCTTAACCTAACCCGTATTGTGCCTTAACCTAACCCGTATTGTGCCTTAACCTAACCCGTATTGTGCCTTAACCTAACCCACGTTGTGCCTTAACCTAACCCACGTTGTGCCTTAACCTAACCCACGTTGTGCCTTAACCTAACCCACGTTGTGCCTTAACCTAACCCACGTTGTGCCTTAACCTAACCCACGTTGTGCCTTAACCTAACCCACGTTGTGCCTTAACCTAACCCACGTTGTGCCTTAACCTAACCCACGTTGTGATTTAACCTAACCCATATTGTGCCTTAACCTAACCCATATTGTGCCTTAACCTAACCCATATTGTGCCTTAACCTAACCCATATTGTGCCTTAACCTAACCCATATTGTGCCTTAACCTAACCCATATTGTGCCTTAACCTAACCCATATTGTGCCTTAACCTAACCCATATTGTGCCTTAACCTAACCCATATTGTGCCTTAACCTAACCCATATTGTGCCTTAACCTAACCCATATTGTGCCTTAACCTAACCCATATTGTGCCTTAACCTAACCCATATTGTGCCTTAACCTAACCCATATTGTGCCTTAACCTAACCCATATTGTGCCTTAACCTAACCCATATTGTGCCTTAACCTAACCCATATTGTGCCTTAACCTAACCCATATTGTGCCTTAACCTAACCCATATTGTGCCTTAACCTAACCCATATTGTGCCTTAACCTAACCCATATTGTGCCTTAACCTAACCCATATTGTGCCTTAACCTAACCCATATTGTGCCTTAACCTAACCCATATTGTGCCTTAACCTAACCCATATTGTGCCTTAACCTAACCCATATTGTGCCTTAACCTAACCCATATTGTGCCTTAACCTAACCTATATTGCGCCTTAACCTAACCCATGTTGCGCCTTAACCTAACCTATGTTGCGCCTTAACCTAACCTATGTTGCGCCTTAACCTAACCTACGTTGCGCCTTAACCTAACCTATATTGCGCCTTAACCTAACCTATATTGCGCCTTAACCTAACCTATATTGCGCCTTAACCTAACCTATATTGCGCCTTAACCTAACCTATATTGCGCCTTAACCTAACCTATATTGCGCCTTAACCTAACCTACGTTGCGCCTTAACCTAACCCACGTTGCGCCTTAACCTAACCCACGTTGCGCCTTAACCCAACCCACGTTGCGCCTTAACCCAACCCACGTTGCGCCTTAACCCAACCCACGTTGGGCCTTAACCCAACCCACGTTGCGCCTTAACCCAACCCACGTTGGGCCTTAACCCAACACACGTTGGGCCTTAACCCAACACACGTTGGGCCTTAACCCAACACACGTTGGGCCTTAACCCAACACACGTTGGGCCTTAACCCAACACACGTTGGGCCTTAACCCAACACACGTTGGGCCTTAACCCAACACACGTTGGGCCTTAACCCAACACACGTTGGGCCTTAACCCAACACACGTTGGGCCTTAACCCAACACACGTTGGGCCTTAACCCAACACACGTTGGGCCTTAACCCAACACACGTTGGGCCTTAACCCAACACACGTTGGGCCTTAACCCAACACACGTTGGGCCTTAACCCAACACACGTTGGGCCTTAACCCGCTCTGTAATTGTCATACGACGCGTTAAATTAGTGTAGTGTTGCCTAACTGCAACCCCCGCAATATAGTTTGCTACTCGCACTGCCTGGTCCCCAGTGTATCGCTTCATGTTAAACACCTTGCAGCGATACACTGTAATGTGGATGGCAGCAGGACGTACATGCTCAATGCCCTTCGCAGTTGTTCATTGGCATTCGCATGGCGAAGCACTTAGCCTACGCTGTGGTACGGCCTGTGTCAACTGTCCGCTGATGTTGTACGTCCAAATCACACACTGTACTGCACATTGGTCCTCATGTACTGAATGATACATCGTGGTACATGTGACCGTACAACGACTGCGCCAACAACGGCGAACCATGCGGTCCAACTGTTGTGCACTCAGCTATGTGTCGTCTCCCTATAAGAGCCGGATTGCAGTGTGGTATGCCCTGGATGGCGATCAGCATGAGCCGTCTGTTGATGTAGTGGCGCGTGTTGTCAGACGTAGTCGTCTCTTCTCACACACCGTGACAGCATGGTGCACTGCGTTCCACATCTGCGACATGCGACAGAGGCCGGTTGACAGTCGTTCGCGCAATGGACATCGCATACGTACGGGGGCCACCTTCCACGTGTTCGCGAAGCGTGCACATGTTGTTGCGTGTATGTGGGCAGACATAGTGTGTCGTGACACCTGACACAGGCATGCAACAATCGTTGAATTTGCAAATGGCGATGGACGTCTACGTTTGCTGGTGACGTTACGCAAATGAACAACTGGTAAACCGTTGTGGTGCGGTTGTTCTCGCTAGAGGTGAATCAGTGATGGCGACGATCGGTTGAGCTACCAACCGGTTGTTTCAGCGATACCCACCATGCCCACGAACGTGAATGGCATGTGGGTGTGAAGCGATACGCGGCGGTGGCTGGGTGGGACCGTCCCCGGCCGGTGAGGGGGGGCCTCCCGGCGTGCTGGCCGCGCGGTGCGTGGGCGCACGCGCTACAGCCGGCTGGTGGGGGCGGCCAGTGGCAGGCGCGCCGGCCGACGGAGGCGGCAGGCGGCGCAGCTGCGCGCCGGCGCACCCTGCACGCGGCGCCGTGCGGCCAAAGTAGGTCCTCGCGGGCCCGGTGCGAAGCGCGGTGGACATCTGCAGTGTGCTGGTCCGATTGAGGACTGTGTGCGCTGAGGATGCGCCGCCGCCCGGCGCTCGGCGCCGCGACGCCGTCTGCTGCTCGGTCGCCTCTGCGGTTCTCGCAGGTGGTTTGTATCGCAGCTGTGCGGACGTGTTGGCGCGTGCGCTGTGCTGGGAGAGTTCGCTTCGGCACCCAAGTGGGGCTTTTGTCCTTCTGTGGCGCTGGCGTTGGAGCTGCCGGCCACCGTAGGTGGCGCGTGTTGTCTCCCGCCGGCAATGCCACGACAGCACGCTCCCGGGCCTCTGTCGGCAGCGGCAAGCTCAGTTGGGAGCACGGGTGGTCGCACCTAAAGCGTCTACTCGCCAAACTCCGGGCGATTGCGCCTCTCTCGAACCCGACCAAGTACTTAGGACGGCGCTGCGCGCCGCCGGGACCTGAGAGGGTTTCGAGGTGTATCGTGCAGGGGAGCTCAGCCTCCTCCTGTTTGCAGAATAATTGAGCGGACGCTTGCGTGTTCGCGCGGGCCCCCGGGACACACTCCCGGGCGGCCGGCTGCTCAGCTCTAGTTGACGCAGCTCCCTGGTTGATCCTGCCAGTAGTCATATGCTTGTCTCAAAGATTAAGCCATGCATGTCTCAGTACAAGCCGCATTAAGGTGA
>NW_025726144.1:0-7500 GCF_021461395.2 Schistocerca americana | reverse complement strand
AATCTGACAACACTACGTCCGCCATGCCGAGCGCACCGCAAAACATACCGCCATCTGTAGGTCTCCCGCAACATGACCTCCTGCAACGACGATACCGTCATCTATGAGACGCCAAGCCGACTAAGACAGCCATGGGCCCACAGTGCCCTTCTTTCGACCCCACCCACAAAGCCTGCATCCTCTGTCGACAACAGCACCCCAACGCCAGCGCCTCTGCCGCACGAAGTCGTGGACCGGCAATCACTCCACCTGCACCCGTTCGTGCCCCACCCCAACCGCCCAACCCGCAACTCCAGCGGATGAACGGCGGACTTTGCTCGCACGCGCAATGTGCAATCCACCCCTATAACGTGCGTTTCATGAAGAGTTATGTCCAATATGCGACATTCCCGCTGTCCCTATACATGAGCTGCGAGCTGTACCACTTACGAGCTACAGACGCGATCGCGTTGCTCTCTGTACGAATGCAGATGCTCAGCGGTCAGCTAGGAGGCGCTCCATCCATGTCGGTACCGGTGAGCGTTGCACTCGCAGTCGCAAAAACGTACGGCAAGTATATTACTCGGAAGAGTCAATGACAGTCCAAGCCCCCCTGCGTGGGAAGAGTCTTTCTAGGCCATGACCCACCGGAAGGGCGCAGCGTCCCCCACCCCAGACATGTGACGTCACACTATCGGTATTGACGACTAGACTGATTCCTTATAATCATTTGCCATACACCGGTGGAAGCTGCCGAGACGAGTAACTACATGGCGGCCTCGCCGTGTCACTAATGTACAGAGATACAACAGTTTCGACTGGAACCGGATGAAACGTATACACGGCGCTGATTAGTAATAGATAGAGCCATCAAAATACAGATAATGTATACAACTGTCCGTATACATGCTGAAAGACTCTGCTCACAATCACAACCACACGTCAGCCAGACACTCTTATCACGCACTACTCTCTGCCTGTAACAGGCACAGAGACAATATGTAAGCACCAGCATGGAACAACACCCAGTGCATCCTCTCCGCCACATTAGACTATCCACACTATCATAACCAGACCGGGAGGTCCACTCACAAAACAGAATATCCCACCCTTCCGACAACCACCATTGCTCAGCTAAGCCACCAACACCCACACATGTCCTACACAGGGGTACACCCAACATCACAATACTGCCTCCTGTCACAGCACACAAACAATGGCAGGAATGAAAGACACAGGTCTGCCACAAGCATGGAATCAGAGCGCCGCCTGTTATGAGCCAAAGGTGCACCCTGACGTGGCAAATCAGATGATGCCGCAGTCATTTACTTACGATAATCACAATCAACAAACCGGCCCCCCCCCCCCCCAAAACACCTTTCCTTACAACAATGTGTACCTTAACCTAACCCGTATTGTGCCTTAACCTAACCCATATTGTGCCTTAACCTAACCCGTATTGTGCCTTAACCTAACCCGTATTGTGCCTTAACCTAACCCGTATTGTGCCTTAACCTAACCCGTATTGTGCCTTAACCTAACCCGTATTGTGCCTTAACCTAACCCGTATTGTGCCTTAACCTAACCCGTATTGTGCCTTAACCTAACCCACGTTGTGCCTTAACCTAACCCACGTTGTGCCTTAACCTAACCCACGTTGTGCCTTAACCTAACCCACGTTGTGCCTTAACCTAACCCACGTTGTGCCTTAACCTAACCCACGTTGTGCCTTAACCTAACCCACGTTGTGCCTTAACCTAACCCGTATTGTGCCTTAACCTAACCCGTATTGTGCCTTAACCTAACCCGTATTGTGCCTTAACCTAACCCGTATTGTGCCTTAACCTAACCCGTATTGTGCCTTAACCTAACCCGTATTGTGCCTTAACCTAACCCGTATTGTGCCTTAACCTAACCCGTATTGTGCCTTAACCTAACCCGTATTGTGCCTTAACCTAACCCACATTGTGCCTTAACCTAACCCACGTTGTGCCTTAACCTAACCCACGTTGTGCCTTAACCTAACCCACGTTGTGCCTTAACCTAACCCACGTTGTGCCTTAACCTAACCCACGTTGTGCCTTAACCTAACCCACGTTGTGCCTTAACCTAACCCACGTTGTGCCTTAACCTAACCCACGTTGTGCCTTAACCTAACCCACGTTGTGCCTTAACCTAACCCATATTGTGCCTTAACCTAACCCATATTGTGCCTTAACCTAACCCATATTGTGCCTTAACCTAACCCATATTGTGCCTTAACCTAACCCATATTGTGCCTTAACCTAACCCATATTGTGCCTTAACCTAACCCATATTGTGCCTTAACCTAACCCATATTGTGCCTTAACCTAACCCATATTGTGCCTTAACCTAACCCGTATTGTGCCTTAACCTAACCCGTATTGTGCCTTAACCTAACCCGTATTGTGCCTTAACCTAACCCGTATTGTGCCTTAACCTAACCCGTATTGTGCCTTAACCTAACCCGTATTGTGCCTTAACCTAACCCGTATTGTGCCTTAACCTAACCCGTATTGTGCCTTAACCTAACCCGTATTGTGCCTTAACCTAACCCGTATTGTGCCTTAACCTAACCCGTATTGTGCCTTAACCTAACCCGTATTGTGCCTTAACCTAACCCGTATTGTGCCTTAACCTAACCCGTATTGTGCCTTAACCTAACCCGTATTGTGCCTTAACCTAACCCGTATTGTGCCTTAACCTAACCCACGTTGTGCCTTAACCTAACCCACGTTGTGCCTTAACCTAACCCACGTTGTGCCTTAACCTAACCCACGTTGTGCCTTAACCTAACCCACGTTGTGCCTTAACCTAACCCACGTTGTGCCTTAACCTAACCCACGTTGTGCCTTAACCTAACCCACGTTGTGCCTTAACCTAACCCACGTTGTGCCTTAACCTAACCCACGTTGTGCCTTAACCTAACCCATATTGTGCCTTAACCTAACCCATATTGTGCCTTAACCTAACCCATATTGTGCCTTAACCTAACCCATATTGTGCCTTAACCTAACCCATATTGTGCCTTAACCTAACCCATATTGTGCCTTAACCTAACCCATATTGTGCCTTAACCTAACCCATATTGTGCCTTAACCTAACCCATATTGTGCCTTAACCTAACCCATATTGTGCCTTAACCTAACCCATATTGTGCCTTAACCTAACCCATATTGTGCCTTAACCTAACCCATATTGTGCCTTAACCTAACCCATATTGTGCCTTAACCTAACCCATATTGTGCCTTAACCTAACCCATATTGTGCCTTAACCTAACCCATATTGTGCCTTAACCTAACCCATATTGTGCCTTAACCTAACCCATATTGTGCCTTAACCTAACCCATATTGTGCCTTAACCTAACCCATATTGTGCCTTAACCTAACCCATATTGTGCCTTAACCTAACCCATATTGTGCCTTAACCTAACCCATATTGTGCCTTAACCTAACCCATATTGTGCCTTAACCTAACCCATATTGTGCCTTAACCTAACCCATATTGTGCCTTAACCTAACCTATATTGCGCCTTAACCTAACCCATGTTGCGCCTTAACCTAACCTATGTTGCGCCTTAACCTAACCTATGTTGCGCCTTAACCTAACCTACGTTGCGCCTTAACCTAACCTATATTGCGCCTTAACCTAACCTATATTGCGCCTTAACCTAACCTATATTGCGCCTTAACCTAACCTATATTGCGCCTTAACCTAACCTATATTGCGCCTTAACCTAACCTATATTGCGCCTTAACCTAACCTACGTTGCGCCTTAACCTAACCCACGTTGCGCCTTAACCCAACCCACGTTGCGCCTTAACCCAACCCACGTTGCGCCTTAACCCAACCCACGTTGGGCCTTAACCCAACCCACGTTGGGCCTTAACCCAACCCACGTTGCGCCTTAACCCAACCCACGTTGGGCCTTAACCCAACACACGTTGGGCCTTAACCCAACACACGTTGGGCCTTAACCCAACACACGTTGGGCCTTAACCCAACACACGTTGGGCCTTAACCCAACACACGTTGGGCCTTAACCCAACACACGTTGGGCCTTAACCCAACACACGTTGGGCCTTAACCCAACACACGTTGGGCCTTAACCCAACACACGTTGGGCCTTAACCCAACACACGTTGGGCCTTAACCCAACACACGTTGGGCCTTAACCCAACACACGTTGGGCCTTAACCCAACACACGTTGGGCCTTAACCCAACACACGTTGGGCCTTAACCCGCTCTGTAATTGTCATACGACGCGTTAAATTAGTGTAGTGTTGCCTAACTGCAACCCCCGCAATATAGTTTGCTACTCGCACTGCCTGGTCCCCAGTGTATCGCTTCATGTTAAACACCTTGCAGCGATACACTGTAATGTGGATGGCAGCAGGACGTACATGCTCAATGCCCTTCGCAGTTGTTCATTGGCATTCGCATGGCGAAGCACTTAGCCTACGCTGTGGTACGGCCTGTGTCAACTGTCCGCTGATGTTGTACGTCCAAATCACACACTGTACTGCACATTGGTCCTCATGTACTGAATGATACATCGTGGTACATGTGACCGTACAACGACTGCGCCAACAACGGCGAACCATGCGGTCCAACTGTTGTGCACTCAGCTATGTGTCGTCTCCCTATAAGAGCCGGATTGCAGTGTGGTATGCCCTGGATGGCGATCAGCATGAGCCGTCTGTTGATGTAGTGGCGCGTGTTGTCAGACGTAGTCGTCTCTTCTCACACACCGTGACAGCATGGTGCACTGCGTTCCACATCTGCGACATGCGACAGAGGCCGGTTGACAGTCGTTCGCGCAATGGACATCGCATACGTACGGGGGCCACCTTCCACGTGTTCGCGAAGCGTGCACATGTTGTTGCGTGTATGTGGGCAGACATAGTGTGTCGTGACACCTGACACAGGCATGCAACAATCGTTGAATTTGCAAATGGCGATGGACGTCTACGTTTGCTGGTGACGTTACGCAAATGAACAACTGGTAAACCGTTGTGGTGCGGTTGTTCTCGCTAGAGGTGAATCAGTGATGGCGACGATCGGTTGAGCTACCAACCGGTTGTTTCAGCGATACCCACCATGCCCACGAACGTGAATGGCATGTGGGTGTGAAGCGATACGCGGCGGTGGCTGGGTGGGACCGTCCCCGGCCGGTGAGGGGGGGCCTCCCGGCGTGCTGGCCGCGCGGTGCGTGGGCGCACGCGCTACAGCCGGCTGGTGGGGGCGGCCAGTGGCAGGCGCGCCGGCCGACGGAGGCGGCAGGCGGCGCAGCTGCGCGCCGGCGCACCCTGCACGCGGCGCCGTGCGGCCAAAGTAGGTCCTCGCGGGCCCGGTGCGAAGCGCGGTGGACATCTGCAGTGTGCTGGTCCGATTGAGGACTGTGTGCGCTGAGGATGCGCCGCCGCCCGGCGCTCGGCGCCGCGACGCCGTCTGCTGCTCGGTCGCCTCTGCGGTTCTCGCAGGTGGTTTGTATCGCAGCTGTGCGGACGTGTTGGCGCGTGCGCTGTGCTGGGAGAGTTCGCTTCGGCACCCAAGTGGGGCTTTTGTCCTTCTGTGGCGCTGGCGTTGGAGCTGCCGGCCACCGTAGGTGGCGCGTGTTGTCTCCCGCCGGCAATGCCACGACAGCACGCTCCCGGGCCTCTGTCGGCAGCGGCAAGCTCAGTTGGGAGCACGGGTGGTCGCACCTAAAGCGTCTACTCGCCAAACTCCGGGCGATTGCGCCTCTCTCGAACCCGACCAAGTACTTAGGACGGCGCTGCGCGCCGCCGGGACCTGAGAGGGTTTCGAGGTGTATCGTGCAGGGGAGCTCAGCCTCCTCCTGTTTGCAGAATAATTGAGCGGACGCTTGCGTGTTCGCGCGGGCCCCCGGGACACACTCCCGGGCGGCCGGCTGCTCAGCTCTAGTTGACGCAGCTCCCTGGTTGATCCTGCCAGTAGTCATATGCTTGTCTCAAAGATTAAGCCATGCATGTCTCAGTACAAGCCGCATTAAGGTGAAACCGCGAATGGCTCATTAAATCAGTTATGGTTCCTTAGATCGTACCCACGTTACTTGGATAACTGTGGTAATTCTAGAGCTAATACATGCAAACAGAGTCCCGACCAGAGATGGAAGGGACGCTTTTATTAGATCAAAACCAATCGGTCGGCTCGTCCGGTCCGTTTGCCTTGGTGACTCTGAATAACTTTGGGCTGATCGCACGGTCCTCGTACCGGCGACGCATCTTTCAAATGTCTGCCTTATCAACTGTCGATGGTAGGTTCTGCGCCTACCATGGTTGTAACGGGTAACGGGGAATCAGGGTTCGATTCCGGAGAGGGAGCCTGAGAAACGGCTACCACATCCAAGGAAGGCAGCAGGCGCGCAAATTACCCACTCCCGGCACGGGGAGGTAGTGACGAAAAATAACGATACGGGACTCATCCGAGGCCCCGTAATCGGAATGAGTACACTTTAAATCCTTTAACGAGTATCTATTGGAGGGCAAGTCTGGTGCCAGCAGCCGCGGTAATTCCAGCTCCAATAGCGTATATTAAAGTTGTTGCGGTTAAAAAGCTCGTAGTTGGATTTGTGTCCCACGCTGTTGGTTCACCGCCCGTCGGTGTTTAACTGGCATGTATCGTGGGACGTCCTGCCGGTGGGGCGAGCTGAAGGCGTGCGACGCGCCTCGTGCGTGCTCGTGCGTCCCGAGGCGGACCCCGTTGCAATCCTACCAGGGTGCTCTTGAGTGAGTGTCTCGGTGGGCCGGCACGTTTACTTTGAACAAATTAGAGTGCTTAAAGCAGGCAAGCCCGCCTGAATACTGTGTGCATGGAATAATGGAATAGGACCTCGGTTCTATTTTGTTGGTTTTCGGAACCCGAGGTAATGATTAATAGGGACAGGCGGGGGCATTCGTATTGCGACGTTAGAGGTGAAATTCTTGGATCGTCGCAAGACGAACAGAAGCGAAAGCATTTGCCAAGTATGTTTTCATTAATCAAGAACGAAAGTTAGAGGTTCGAAGGCGATCAGATACCGCCCTAGTTCTAACCATAAACGATGCCAGCCAGCGATCCGCCGCAGTTCCTCCGATGACTCGGCGGGCAGCCTCCGGGAAACCAAAGCTTTTGGGTTCCGGGGGAAGTATGGTTGCAAAGCTGAAACTTAAAGGAATTGACGGAAGGGCACCACCAGGAGTGGAGCCTGCGGCTTAATTTGACTCAACACGGGAAACCTCACCAGGCCCGGACACCGGAAGGATTGACAGATTGATAGCTCTTTCTTGATTCGGTGGGTGGTGGTGCATGGCCGTTCTTAGTTGGTGGAGCGATTTGTCTGGTTAATTCCGATAACGAACGAGACTCTAGCCTGCTAACTAGTCGCGTGACATCCTTCGTGCTGTCAGCGATTACTTTTCTTCTTAGAGGGACAGGCGGCTTCTAGCCGCACGAGATTGAGCAATAACAGGTCTGTGATGCCCTTAGATGTTCTGG